>NC_058415.1:55156629-55408233 GCF_002201575.2 Neomonachus schauinslandi | reverse complement strand
TCACTTTCTTTCATATGTAACCAAGAAATTCCTCTTTTTTTTTTTTTTTAATCAGGTATGACTGTTATTCCCAAGGTCGGGGTTTGCCTATAGTATTATACTCTTCAGAGTGGACTTATTTATTTTATTCTCTAAGAAAAATTCTAATGAATAATTTTTCTTGTTCACAGCATTACATATAAATTACCAAAAATTGACTCTAGAAGGGATGGCAAACTTGGCTAGTGCAATAATCATGCAAGTAATAGGAAAAGTTATCAAAGAATTAGATCCAAAAATGTCAACTCAGGTGATTTTTGAATTTATTTATTTATATGATTTTATTTATTTATTTGAGAGAGAGATAGCAAGAGAGAGCGCAAGCAGAGGGTGGGGAGAGGGAGAAGCAGGCTCCCCCCACTCCAGCAGGGAGTTTGACATTGGGCCTGATCATGACCTGAGCTGAAGGTAGATGCTTAATGGACTGAGCCACCCAGGTGCCCCTGATTTTGAATTTAAATGGACTTTTTATTATGGAAAATATAATCATATGAAAAAGTAAAAAGAATTATAAATGAACCCCATGTACCTATGACCCAGACTCTCCAAGTATAAAGTCTTGGACATTATTGTTTTTACTACATCCTCACCTAATTCTTCCCACACCTGGTAATTTGGAAGCAAATACCTGACTTTATACAATTTCATGTATCATATATTTTATTTTAAAAATGTAACCACAATATCATCATTATATTAACAAAGTTAACAATACACTAATCCCAAAATATCATAAAATATGCTGCCTATATTCAAATTTCCCCGATCATCTTATAAAATTTTTAAATAATTTGTTTGTTTAAATTGGGCCTATTACCCTTTCTCTGTTAATTTACAGATATACACATTGTCTTTTTTTCTTGCAATTGATTTGTTGAAGAAATAATTGTCCTGTAGTGTTCTACCACCTGGATTTTGCTAATTGCATCTCCTTGGTGTCATTTAATATGTTCTTCTATCCTCTGCAAATAGGTATATGTATTTTGAAGCTTGATTAGATTATGCTTTTGTGTTTTGCACAAGAATACTTCATAGATGATGTTGTATACTTTTATTAGGACTCACATAACACCTTGTTTTCTCTTTCTCTTTTTTTTTTTTGATGTTAGCAGATATTGATGATCATTTCCTAGACTCACTAATCATTAGGAGATGGAAATGAAGATGTTCTAATAGAATATCTTCAAGTTGGCTCCTGAGTCTTTTTTTTTGACATAACCTAGCTGTCTTTGATAGCTTCCTTGCTTTCTGGTATAAGCATATACCAGAATATATAATCCCTTATAATAAGAGATTCCTCATTCACTTTGTATATTTTCTGTCCCAGACCTAGAACCTGATTCCTGTTACTGGGAAATGGTATTTAGAGACATAATCTGTGCCCTAGGGATGCTCATGGCTGTGGAGTTGGTCTTTGTAGAAACAATGTCTTTTCAGTGGATGGAGTTTTTGCTTATAAAATACATCCTTTAAAAATTTTTAATTTTATTTATGAATATGATTTATAATTATGTAAATTATTTTTAGTTTCAAAGTTGTGATATTGTGATTTGAGATGAGGAATATGTATTTGGTCTTTGTCCAACTTTTGGCACAGAGCTCCTAAGACCCGTGGAATTTACTGAATGATAAGAGCAATAAAGGTGTCTTTTGTTATGTTAATGAGGCAGCTTTTGGCAAGCATCTAAGGCTGGCGGCTGGTTGCCAGAGGAGCCAACGGTGTGATTAGGGTTGGAACTCTCAGGCCTGGGAGCTGAAGAGGGACTGGAGGTTGAATCAATTGCTAGGAGTGATTTAAGCAGTCATGCCTGTGTAACGTAGCCTCTATAAAACCCCAAAGGACAGGGTTCGGAGATCTTCAGACTTGGTGAAATGTGGAGATTTGGGAAGAGTGGTGTGTCTGGAGAGGGCATGGAAGCTCTGCACCCTTTCCCCATAACTTGGTCTATGCTTTCTTCCATCTGGCCCTTCCTGAGTTAATATCCTTTATAATAAACCAGTGATCTCGTAAGTAAAATGTTTCTCTGAGTTGTATGTGCTCTAGCAAGAAGGGGGTTGTTAGAACCTCCACTCTATGTAGCTTGTCAGAAGCACAGGTGACAACCTGGACTTGTGACTAGCATCTGAAATGCGGATGGGGGACAGTCTTGTTGGAATCAGCCCTCAACCTGTGAGATTTGATGCTTTCTTCAGGTGGTTAGTGTCAGAATTGATTTAAATTGTGGGATACCCAGCTGTTGTCTGAGAATTGCTTGCTGGTGTGGGAAGCCCCGCTCCCCAGTTACCACACACACACCCCCACGTTGAAATTGGTACCAGAATCTTTCAAAGTCAAATCTATAAAACAAAGTATATTCAGAGAAGTCTAGCTTCTTCTTTTTTTTTTTTTTAAGATTTTATTTATTTATCAGAGAGAGAGAGAGACAGAGGCAGGCAGAGGGAGAAGCAGGCTCCTTGCTGAGCAAGGAGCCCGATGTGGGACTCGATTCCAGGACCCTGGGATCATGACCTGAGCCGAAGGCAGAGGCTTAACCGACTGAGCCACCCAGGTGTCCCGAGAAGTCTAGCTTCTATCCCAGTCTTCTTCATCCTATTCTTTCCTACCTCTTATGTATTTTTTTTTTTAAGATTTTATTTATTTATTTGAGAGAGTGAGCAAGAGGGAGCACAAGCTGAGGGGAGGGGAAGTGGGCAGACTCCCCACTAAGCAGGGAGCCCTTTGTGGGACCCAATCCCAGAACTGTGGGATCATGACCTGAGCTGAAGGCAGATGCTTAACAGTCACCCAGGCACCCTGTATTTTTTTGTTTATCTGTCAATTTCGTTTAACAAAAGAAAATATGTGAATATGCTTTTATTTTTTTCTTTTGTAGACAAATAGGGGTGTCTTATGCATATTTTCTCCCCCCCCTTTTTTTTGCCTAACCACTTATCATGGAGATCACTCCATAACAATATATAGAAACTTTTCCCATTCCTTTTTTTTTGATTTTATAATACTCTGTTATGTGCATGTACCATTGATAGACATTTTTGTTTCCAATCTTTGCTGTTACAAATAGCACTTCAAAGAAAATCCTAGACCATATAGCTTTTTGCATGGAGTACTAGAAGAAGTATTGATGGGTCAAAGGGTAAGTCATGTCATTTTGCTAGACATTGCCAAATTCTTTTCTGTATTAGTTAGGGTCTGCAGTGGTCTGAATGTGTCCTCCCAAATTCATATGTTGAAATCTTGGTGACCCCCTGACCTTCCCACCCAATGTGATGGTTTGGAGGTGGGGCCTGTGGGAGGTCATTAGGTCATGAGGGTGGAGCTGGAGAGGTAGCTTGAGCTCTCTACCCTGTGAGGATGCAGTGTCAGCAGCCTACAACCCAGAAGAGGGCCCTACCCAGCACCCAACTGACTTCATCTCGGACTTCGAGGCTCCAGAACTGTGAGAAATAAATGTTTATTGTTTAAGCCACTTAGCCTGTGGTAACATGTTGCAGAGCTCAAAGTGAGTAAGACAAGGTCAAATTTGAAAACAAACCACACCAGCTCTTTGAACCAATGGAATTTAATGTAAAGAACTGTTCACTAGGTATAGGGTTAATTAAATTGCTGAAAGGGTAAAAAGAGAGCTTTAGGGAATCAAAAAGGCAGCAAGTGTAGGAAGCCTGTACCTAGCCCTCAGCAGAGGGGACTAAGAGGAGGGGTGCCATGAAACGGCAACTCAGACCTCTGTGGAGATGGAGATGGTGCTGCTTGACTGGTGCTGTGGTTCTGAGTTTGAAATGGGGAGCTCTGTGGTCCGGGGCCCAGATCTTGAAGGGGGTGGCCAGCTGTTGTATATCCTGTTTCTATGGGAGACGGGAGTTTGCAAGTACGGGGGAAACCGAGAACTGAATTTCGCTGCTGTTGTGGGAAAGTACTGCGGCTGTCAGGGTGAAAAGCATCATGGGAACCGCAAGCAGACAGGAACAGACAGGACCGAGCCAGTCCTTCCCGTCCTCCCCCA
The DNA here is from genome assembly GCF_002201575.2 of Neomonachus schauinslandi. Classification (NCBI taxonomy): domain Eukaryota; kingdom Metazoa; phylum Chordata; class Mammalia; order Carnivora; family Phocidae; genus Neomonachus; species Neomonachus schauinslandi. The sequence continues at coordinate 55,404,193 of NC_058415.1, read as the reverse complement.
GCCTCTGTCCTGACGAAGAGCCGACAAAGCGGGACGGTGGCTTGAGAATCCTGGCTCCGGCATCAAAGAGCAGGGAGTAAGACAGGATAGATTGGGAGCCGAGGGGCAACCAGGTTATAATCCCCGCGGGGCCACCGTCCATAGGTGTGGAAGCGCTGTTACGCATTTCTCCCTGCGACGGCCTGTTTCGCCACAGCCTCAGCAACAGATTCGGTATTTTGTCCGACTTGTAGATTTTTGCCATCACATTCTTCCTCTCAACAGCAGGTAATAATCGTGCTTTAAGATGGAAGGTGATAATGGTTCCTACTGCTTTTATGCTGCTCATGTATAATGGCGTTAACAGTGCTTGTAAAACACTTCACAGCTCCACAGAAACACTGCTGACACAGAACAACTCTGTGACCAGGGAGAAAATGGCCGTGCAAAGCCGCCTCAGCCGTCTGGTGGCAAAAGTGAACACGGGGTCCTACTGCATTCCTGACAATTAAAATAGAGAACTTTCTATATTTTTATCCCTTTGGATTTTCCCGTTTATCTCACTCAGACTTAAGCCTAGGATAGCTTTTGTTAGAAAATAAGGCTCTTTGTTAAAAGGTTCATATTCCGTGCTTCTTTGCAAATTACCTTCATAAAAGGGAACATATAGAAAATGCGCCCTTAGTTTTCTTTTGTTTTTAATTTCGTAGGTATTTTTGACACTCGTACATATTTTTACGAAAGCCAATTAGTCATTTACGATTTTTTTTATACCTTTACTGATAAAATAGTGTTTCTCGACTTTTCTCTAGCTAGGCATCCCAATTATTTAAAGATATTAAGGATCAAAATATGCTCCCCACTGGTAAAAATCACTCAAAGATACATCCTCTTACATTCTAGACACATTCTCCATTGAGTTTTAAAATCTCTGATATAAATTTGTAAAGGTTAAGTCATCATATAAATAGCAGTGCTATTAACAATCCCAAAATTAATGAGAGTGATAATGAGCTCAAGCGTGTAAAATGCCAGAGTTAGCATAAACACAGTAATGCCTCCGTGTATGACATTTTTGTTTTGCCATAGGGAAAAGTTCTGTGAGCTAGTTCCCTAAGTAGTGCCAATATGTTATTACTGCAAATAAACTGCTCATTATCTAAGGTGTTTTTGCAACGTTTGGAGAAAGCAAAATGAGGTATTCTTGAAAGAGACATTTATCTCTGTGCAGTAAAAGAAAAAAGTGGTTTTAAACAGAGGTGAAATTAAGAACACTTCTGTACATCACTTTCATCACTGTTATAAAAGTAAAACATGTTTACTACAAAAAACTTTGAAAATATACCCACGTCTGTGCGTACACACACACACATCACATACACACACCCCTACACCCAATCCCACTCCGTTAAAAACTGCCCATAATCTGGGGCACCTGGGTGGCTCAGTTGCTAGGCGTCTGCCTTCGGCTCAGGTCATGATCCCAGGGTCCTGGGATCGAGCCCCGCATCGGGCTCTCTGTTCCGTGGGAAACCTGCTTCTCCCTCCCCCACTCCCCCTGCTTGTGTTCCCTCTCTCGCTGTGTCTCTCTCTGTCAAATACATAAATAAAATCTTTAAAAAAAACCCAAAACTGCCCATAATCCTATCCCCCATGGATGACTTATCACTGCTAATATGTTTAGTTTTATCAATGTCTATCTTATCTCAGTAAGTGGGGAGCTCATAGTAGCTAGTATTATACGTTGCTTTTTTTTTTTTTCCCCAAACATAACATTAGAAACTTGTCTCAGGCCATTGAAAGTTAATTGAAAACATGATTTTTGTATTGTTGCATAATATTATAAGACACAAATAGATTGCATTTTATTTAACCCTTGGCCATCTCCCATTTTTAGTTATTTAAAAGTTTTCTTACTTTTCCATTATGAACAGGTGAACATTTTTATGCATAAAACTTTGACTAAATATCTAATTATTTCCTTAGCACAAATTCCTACAAGAAGAATTTGCTGGGTCAAAGGGTTTGCACATTTTTAAAACTTTTAAAATGTGTTTCCAAATTGTCCTTCAGAAAGCTTGTATTAATTCAAATTTCCACTGGATGAGACAGAATAACCGTCTTTCAGGATCCTTCACAATGCTGGATATTATCAATAATTTTTTTTGTTAATTTAATGGGAGAAATTGATGCTCATTAAAAAATTTATATTTATCAAATATTAATTTGTAAATACAATTTTAAGACCAAAATATTCCTGATTTAGCCTTCATCAAAATTATGGCTGAAACCAGAGGGCACACATTTCCATAGTGTGTATCTCCAGAAAAAAAAAAAAATTGTTGACATGGATGGTCTGAAAGTGAAAAGCACTGAGATAGTCATTATGTGCTGTTAAGGAGATGAGGGTGAAAGCTGAAAATTTGACATTTTTAAAGTATAAATATTAGCCAGTATTATACTGTTTTGGTTTCTCTAGATTTGTAATGTAGTTTGAAATGAGGAAGTTTAATAGCTCCAGCTTTGTGGTTCTTTTTCAAGATTGCTTTGGCTATTTGGAGTTTTTTTTGTGGTTCCATATGAATTTTAGGATGGCATTTTCTATTTCTGTAAAAAATGTCATTGGAATTTTGGTAGGGATTGCATGAATCTGTAGATCACTTTCAGTAGTATGGACATTTTAACAGTATTAATTCTTCCAATACATAAATCCATTTGCTTGTATCTTCTTCAGTTTCTTTATCAATGTTTTACAGTTGCATTTGCTCAGAGAGTGGATCTTATGTTTTCTCACCACACACACACACACACACACACACACAAAGGTGACAATATGAGGTGATGGATGGATTTGTTCATTAGCTTGATGGTGGTAATATTTCTCAACATATACACATATCAAAACATCACATTGAATACTTTAAATATATATGATTCTCATTTGTCAGTTATATCTCATTAAAGCTGGAAAAAATGGCTTAGCCCTTTGGGAGCAAAATATGAATATTTAGTCAGGTTGGATAAATAAAGTTCTAGCCAGATTTTTCTTGAATAGTTTCTTTTTTTCTGTCTTCATGAATTTGGATCAGGCCAGTTCATCAGCAAGTTGTTCTCCAGTGACACACTGATCTTTACCCTTGAGACTATTTTTTTTTTTAAGATTTTATTTATTTGACAGAGAGGGACACAGTGAGAGAGGGAACACAAGCAGGGGGAGAGGGAGAGGAAGAAGCAGGCTTTCCGCCGAGCAGGGAGCCCGATGCGGGGCTCGATGCGGGGCTCGATGCGGGGCTCGATGCAGGGCTCGATCCCAGGACCCTGGGATCATGACCTGAGCCGAAGGCAGACGCTTAATGACTGAGCCACCCAGGCGCCCCTACTCTTGAGACTATATAAACTACTTTGCAGTAGAAAATTTTATTTTTTTATTTATTTTATTATTTTTTAAAGATTTTATTCATTTGAAACAGAGAGATACAGAGAGAGAGCATGAGCAGGGGGGAGGCAGAGGGAGAAACAGACTCCCCGCTGAGCTGGGAGCCCGATGTGGGGGCTCGATCCCAGGACCCCAGGATCATGACCTGAGCTGAAGGCAGACGCTTAACCATCTGAGCCACCCAGGCGCCCTGAAAATTTTATTTATTTAACATAGGTTATGGACAATGCATATTTGAATTTTATAATGTTTCACTAACTGATTCTGGCTTTATTTACATTGCTATAATTAAACAGACCATCTAAAATCTTCTCTTAGAGAGATATGGGCTATACAGAAATATATGGTGTTTATTTATTTATTTATTTTTAGAAATATATGGTGTTCAAAGCAGAAACATTTAAAAACACAGTAAGAAAATACAGATAATAATAAGTATTGAAGAGGATGTGGAGAAATTGGTTCCCCTCATACAATGTATTCCCTCAAACACTGCTGATGGAAATGTAAAATAGTACAGCCACTTTATTTGTTTAAAGATTTTATTTGTTTGAGAGAGAGCACAAGCAGGGGGAGCAGCAGAGGGAGAGGGAGAAGCACAGCAGGGGCCCAGACGCGGGGCTCGATCCCAGGACCCTGGGATCATGACCTGAGCCGAAGGCAGATGCTTAACTGACTGAGCCACCCAGGCGCCCCTAATATAGCCACTTTAAAAACAGTTTGAATGTTTTTCAAACTATTAGACATAGAGTTACTATATGACCCAGCAATTCTAGTTCTAGGTATATACCCACGATAAATGAAAACATTTATTTATATAAAAATTTGTACATAAATATTCATAGAAGCATTATTTATAATGGCCAACAGTAGAAACAATCCAAATGTCCTTCGACTGATGAGTGTATAAACAAAAAGTGGTATATCCATACGATGGAATATATTCTTCAGCAACAAAAAAGAACAAAGTACTGATACATGCTACACCAGGGACAAATTTTGAAAACATTATGCTAAAAAGAAGAATCCAGTCACAAAAGATCACATATTGTATGAGTCCATTCCTCGACAAAATAATAGCCAATCTAATCTACCAATGTATAAAGAGAGTAGTAGGTCATGAAAAAGAGATTTATCTTAGGAAAGCAATATAACATTTGAAAATCAACCAGTGTAATTTATTGTATCAACAGACTAAGAAAAACGATAATCAGCCTTAATAGATGGAGAAAAAGTGCCTGACAAAATTCAACATCCATTCATAATAAAAACTTTAGCAAACTAGGAGCAGGAGGGAAACTTCCTCAACCTTAGATAAAGGGCATCTATGATAAACTTACAGCTAACATTATACTTAATGGTGAGACTGAATGCTTTCCCTGTAAGCTCAGAAACAAGGCAAGGCTGTCCACTGTCATCACTCCTATTCAGTTTTCTTCTGGGTCCAAACCGATGAAATAAACCATGACAGAAGATAAAAGGCGTACAAACTTGAAAGTTAAATAAAACTATAATCTGCTTGTAGCTGATATGAACAACTATGTAGAAAATCTCAAAGAATTTACAAAAAGATTACTAGAACTAATAAGGTTAGCAGGATTTTAGGATACAAGGTCAATATATAAAATTCAATTGTAGGGACGCCTGGGTGGCTCAGTCGGTTAAGCGGCTGCCTTCGGCTCGGGTCATGATTCCGGGGTCCTGGGGTCGAGTCCCACATCAGGCTCCTTGCTCAGCGGGGAGGCTGCTTCTCCCTCTGCCTGCCGCTCCCCGTGCTTGTACTCTCACTCTCTCTCTCTAGCAAATAAATAAATAAAATCTTTAAAAAAACAAACAAGATTTAAAAAAATGAATTGTATTTTTATATATTAGCAATGAGCAATTGGAAGTTGAAATTAAAGATGAGTACTGTTTACAATAGCACAAAAATTATATACAACTTAGGTGTAAATCTCAAAAAATATGTATGGGATCTATATGCTGGAAACTACAAAACACTGATGAACAAAACCAAATAAAGAGTGTAGTAAATGGACAACTATACAGTGCTCATGGATTTAAAGTCTCAATATTGTTAGATGTCAGTTCTGTTCAAATTTAACTATAGATTCAATGCAATACCATCAAATCCAGCAGGATTTTTTTTGTAGAAATCAAGCTGGTTCTAAAATTGATATGGAAAGGCAAATGAAAAATCCTCTGTGCGCTCCTGTTCATCCCTCCCTCTCCTCTAATCCCTGGCAACCACTGATCCTTTCATTGTCTCCATAGTTTTGTCTTTCCCTGAATATTAAATAGATGGAATCATACAGCTTTTTGAGATCTGCTTCTTTCACTAAGTAATATGCATCTAAGTTTCCTCCATGTCTTTTCATGGCTTTATAGCTCATTTCTTTTTAGTCCTAAGTAATATTCCATTGTCTGGATGTTCCAGTTTAATTAATCATTCACCTATTTTTTTTTTAAGATTATTTATTTATTTTGAGAGAGCGAGAATGAGAGAGAGAGAGCACATGAGTGGGGGAGGGTCAGAGGGAGAAGCAGGCTCCCCGCTGAGCAGGGAGCCTGATGTGGGACTCGATCCTGGGACTCCGGGATCATGACCCGAGCGGAAGGCAGTCGCTCAACCAACTGAGCCACCCAGGCGCCCCTAATCATTCATCTATTAAAGGACAAGTTGCTTGCTTCTTAGTTTTGGCAATTATGAATGAAGCTGCCTTAAAAATCTCTGTGCAGGTTTTCATGTTGCCGTAAGTTTTCAGTTCAGTTAGGTAAATACCAAGGAGTGTAATTGCCGGATTTTGTGATAATATATGTTTAGTTTTGTAAGAAATTGCAAACTGTATTCCAAAGTGACTATGCTATTTTGCATTCCCACCAGTAATGAATGAGAGTTTTTCTTGCTCCATGTCCTCTCTGGCATTTGGTGCCAGCACAAAATGCTGTCACTGTTCTGGATTTTAGTCATTTTAATAGGTATGTATTGGGATCTCATTATTGTGTACATTTGCAGTTCCCCAATGACTTATGATGTTGACTGTCTTTTCATGTGCTTACTTGTCATTTATGTATCTTCTTTGGTGAAGTGTCTGTTCAGGTCTTTTGCTCATTTTTAATAAGATTGTTTATTTTATTGTTGAGTTTTAAGTGTTCTTTGTGTATTTTGAATAACAGCTTTTATCAGCTGTGTCTTTTGTAAATATTTTCTTCCAATTTGTGACTTATATTCTTCTCTTGAGATTGTCTTTTACAGAGTTGAAGTTTTTGATTTTAATAAAGTCCAGCTTATCAATTCTTTATTTCATTGATAAGGCCTTTGGTTTTGTATCTAAAAAGTCATTGCCATATCTAAGGTCATCTAGGTTTTCTCCTATGTTATCTTCTAGGACTTTTATAATTTTGATTTTACATTTAGGTCTGTGATCCATTTTGAGTTAATTTTTGTGAAGGGTGTAAGGTTTGTGTCTGCATTGTTTTTTTGTTTTGTTTTTTTTTGCATATGGACATCCAGTTGTTTTAGCCCCAGTTGTTGAAAAGACTGTCTTTGCTCCATTATATTGCCTTTGCTCTTTGGTCAGAGATCAGTTGACTGTATGTATGTGGATCCGTTTCTGGGCCCTTTATTGTATTTCATCAACTATTTGTCTATTCTTTCACTATACCACACCATCTTGATGATTGCAGCTTCATAGTTTTAGGTCGGGTAGTAGGTCCTCTGACTTTGTTCTTTTCCTTTATTATTATTATTTTTATTATTTATTTATTATTATTATTATTTTAAAAGATTTTATTTATTTATTTGACAGATAGAGACATAGCAAGAGAGGGAACACAAGCAGGGGGAGTGGGAGAGGGAGAGGGAGAAGCAGGTTTCCTGTGAAGCAGGGAGCCCGATGCGGGGCTCGATCCCAAGACCCTGGGATCATGACCTGAGGCTAAGGCAGAGGCTTAACGACTGAGCCACCCAGGCGCCCCTGTTCTTTTCCTTTAATATTGAATTAGCTATCCTTGGTCTTTTGCCTCTCCACAGAAACTTTATTGATATCCACAAAATAAATTGCTGGGATTTGGATTGGAATTGTGTTGAATCTATAGATTAAGTTGGGAAGAACTGGCACCTTGACACTATGGAGTTCTCCTATCTGTGAGCATGGAATATCTTTCCATTTATTTATTATTCTTTGATTTCTTTCATCAGAACTTTGTAGTTTTCTCCATATGGACCTTGTACATATTTTGTTAGATTTATACCTAGGCATTTCATTTTGGGGGGCTCTAATGTAAATGGAAATGCGTTTTTAATTTCAAATTCCAGTTTTCCTTGCTGGTATATAAGAAAATAATTGACTTTCGTATATTAATTTTGTATCCTGCAACCTTGTTGAACTAACAATGGCTTATTAGTTCCAGGAATTTTTTTCATCTTTTAGATTTTCTACGTAGACCATCATGCCATCTGCAAATAGAGACAGTTTTATTTCTTCCTTTTCAATTTGTATACCTTTTATTTCCTTTTCCTGTCTTATTGAATTAGATAGAAGTTTCAACAAGATAAAGGCAGTGGCAAAAGGGGACATCCTTGCCATGTTCCTAATCTTAGAGGGAAAGCTTGGAGCTTTTCATTATTAAGTATGCTATGAGCTATAGATTCTTCTGTAGATGTTCTTTATGAACATCCCTTTATTCCTAATTTGCTAAAAGTATTTATTATAAATGGGTGTTAGATTTTGTCAAATGCTTTGTCTGCATCTATTGATATGATCATGTGATGTGTTACATTAGTTGATTTTCAAATGTTGAACCAGCCAGGCATATGTCTGATAATCCCACATGGTCATGGTGTATAATTATTTTTATTGGATTCGATTTGCTTATATTTCCTTGGGGATTTTTGCATTTATGTTCGTGAGAGATATTAGTCTATAGTTTTCTTGTAATGTCTTGTCTGATTTGGTATTAGCATAATCCTGGCATTAGGAAGTATTCCTTCTGCTTCTGTCTTCTGTAAGGGATTGTAGAGAGTTGCTAAAATTTTTTTTCTTAAATGTTCAGTAGAATTTACCAGTGAACCCATCTGAGCCTAGTGCTTTTGGTTTTGGAAGATTATTAATTATTGATTTAATTTTTGTAATAGCTATAGGGCTATTTGGTTTATCTCTTGCTTTTTGTGTGAGCTTTGGCAGATTGTGTCATTCAAGGAATTGGTTGATTTCATCTAGGTTATCAAATTTATGGGCATAGAGGTGTTCATAGTATTCCTTTATTATCTTTTCATTGTCCATGAGATCTATAGTGGTGTCCCCTCTTCCATTTCTGATATTACTAATTTGTGTCTTTTCTCTTTTTTACTTTGTTACCCTGGCTAGAGGCTTATTTTTTTCCAAAGAGCCAACTTCGTGTTTTGTTGATTTTCTCTATTGATTTCCTGTTTTCAGTTTTATCGATTTCTGTTCTAGTTCATATTTTTGATTCTGCTTCCATTTGCTTCTTCCTTTCTTCATAATTTTCATTAAGGCCCTTCTTTCTTTTTTTTTTTTTTAAAGATTTTATTTATTTATTTGAGACAGAGAGAGTGAGAGACAGAGAGCATGAGAGGGGGGAGGGTCAGAGGGAGAAGCAGACTCCCTACCGAGCAGGGAGCCAGATGCGGGACTCGATCCCGGGACTCCAGGATCATGACCTGAGCCGAAGGCAGTCGCTTAACCAACTGAGCCACCCAGGCGCCCAAGGCCCTTATTTCTTGCTGTTTGTGAACCTCCCTGCTTTTAGGTCCCCTGAAAATTGTTTCTTCAGGCCAGAGTGAGAAGGATTGAACAGTCAAGGAACTTACGGGGAAAGTGTGATTAAGCCTTTTCTTCTTCCTACAACAACTACAGCTACTACTAAAATCTACCATTTATTGAGTGTCTACTAAGTGTGAGATATTTTTTAAGCAATTATCTTATTTAATCCTCATAATAGTCCTACAAGGTAATTAGTATTATTTTCATGTGTACGTGAGGAAAGAAGGTTATGGAGGTAAAAGTAACTTGCTCAAGGCTACACACTTTGTATAAGTGGAAAAGTTGGGTTTTAAGCTCCGATCTGTAGGGTAATAATGCAAGAGATGTACATAGAAATAAATTCACTGCAGATATACAGTCATATAGAGATTGCAACACCACAGAGTTTTTTTAAAAAGATTTTATTTATTTATTTATTTATTTATTTATTTATTTATTTGAGAGAGGGAGAGAGCATGGGCAGGGGGAGGGAGAAGCAGACTCCCCACCCAGCAGGGAGCCTAATAAAGGGCTCTGATCCCAGGACCCTGGGATCATGACGTGAGCTGAAGGCAGATACTTAACTGACTGAGTCACCCAGGCACCCTGCAACATCACAGAGATTTTAAGAATATTTTATGCTTAAAAAAAATTTCAAGAGTGGTGTATTTTGTTTATGGGAAAGTGGGATTGCCTTGTCAGGTGAAAGAATGACTTACTCAAAGGTAGAGATGTGTTGGTAGGTGGGGAATGGTGAGACTGGTGTTGTCTCAATTCAGTGTTAGTCTATGATATATATTTTTAAAACTGGCCCCTTTGGATGCCCATATGTTTTAATCCTTCAAGAGGATTAAATTGTTGGCATGTCCAGTATTTCACTTAATCCTTAAATATGACTTTAAAATGATTATCACATCCTAAATTGGTTTAAATTAAGTCTATGTATAATACTTCTCCATTCCTTTATATCTTATTTTGGAAAATTTGGCTTGATTTCCTTTAGGAAGTGAAGATTATGATCTAGGAATCCTCTCAGCCCAGTAATAATGCCATGAATTTAATTTCTTTTTTTTTTTTAAAGATTTTATTTATTTGAGAGAGAGAATGAGAGAGAGAGAGAGAGCACATGAGAGGGGGGAGGGTCAGAGGGAGAAGCAGACTCCCTGCTGAGCAGGGAGCCCGATGCGGGACTTGATCCTGGGACTCCAGGATCATGACCTGAGCCGAAGGCAGTCGCTTAACCAACTGAGCCACCCAGGCGCCCATGAATTTAATTTCTATAGGTTTATTAACTCCGGAAGGCAAAGAGCTTAATGCAGGGGAGATGTATTTAATTATTGACAGTGGAAACTTTTTGAGAGACTTAATGAAGGAAACAAAATCTGCATAGAGTAATAAGGGAATATTTGATTTCAAGATATTATTTGCAATATTAAATTGTGCCAATAGATGGAGAAGTTGTTCCATATAAATCAGAAGGCTTGGTTCCTCTATGATGACTAAAGAAATTCCGGTTTCTGGCAAGTTGAAAATGGATTTTCTCAGTAAAAATGTGAAGCAGGAAAACTGGGTTACTCATAAATTTTAATAAGAAATAATTTTAACAGGGGACAAGAACTTCACTAATTTCAATTATATGTACACGAAACTCTTAGTACCTGCACTGTTTTTGCAATTTGGCCATACCACTCTTAGATCTGTACATATGAATGTATGTATGTATGTGTTTATACCTGATCTTGTACAAACAGGGTTTTTAAAAATGCACGTAATTTTATAGGATAAAAATGATAAGCATAACTATATTTAAAAAGTGGAGCAAGAAAGAATGGAATGAAGTTAGAGTAACAGCATGCCTTGAGTTGGGCCACAAATCTGGCCTGGAGCTTCCTAGCAGCCCTGCAAGTAGGCGAACAGGATCAGCTGAATGACTCCCAAGCCAAGCCAGACTCCCAGTGTCTATAATGTAAAAAAACATGCCATGTGCTAGGAGAGCTATAATAATTCTTAACACTAAGGTCAGGAGTATGTCTCTTAGGGACTCATAAATAGGACTCTGTGTAATGCAATAGATAATACCCTTAATTAAGCCAATGATACTTTCCACGTGACTACTTCTTGCAGATGGGTCATACCACAGTGCTATTTAATTAAAGGAGTTTGAGGTGGAAGGGGGAGGGTGAGCACCATGTGCCTCAAAAGAATCCTTACAAAGAATACAGTATAACTTTCTGATTGTCTAGTTGGACAGAAGGATACAATTCAGAATCCATCAATCGTCCATAAATGTTAATCTCTCTAGCGGAAGGGTTTGATGAGGCTTGGAGGGCGGGAGTGAAGACTACCTAGCATGCTGCACACACACCACTGAGCCTGGCAGCTGGTGAGGCCTCACTGAAAGCCATTCACGGTCAGTCTGGACCGAGCACTACCCTCTGCCAAAGGACACAAATGACCTGCTGTGGCTGACTTGTATGGATAGCTTTGTGGCCTCTTCAATGCAGTGGTGTCTTTTTCAAAAGTCCTTTGACCTGGGTTAGCTTCTGGAAGGGTTCCCTCCAGCCTCATATTTGCTTATTCATCCTGTTCCAAACCTCCATGCACAAGGTCCCTCTATCCTGTTGGTGTTACGGACTCTCTCTTCGCATCGTCTCTAGCTTGATCCTTCTCTTGCTCTCTTGGTGCCTTCACTGTTTGTAATTTTCCAGAGGATACTGCTGCTCTATACCCTGAAAGCCAAGCCAGACTCCTACTGTCCCAGCCTTTCTAGAATACTGCCCAGATCAGGTTTCCCTTGCTTTCCAGGAGGGAAGGAAGAGACCACACAGCCATTAGGTTTCATGGCTTCCTTCTCCACCAACTTGCCCCAATCTGTTAGTCTGTGACACATTTATAAATTTTTCAGAGTAGCTTCTGGGGCTGGAAGCTGATTTGAGAAAGTTGCTCCAGCTCCATATCCAGTCACCACTTGGTTTCTTCACATCTATACGCTCTGCCTTCAAACACGACGTCACTGCATCCTCTCTGGAAGTGACCTGGGTCATTCAGCCCACCTGCCCAGTCACACACACAAACGTCCCCCTGCATCTGGCCTCCCTCTCCTCTCCATTGTGCCGGTTGCAAATTCTACTAAACAGAATGTTGCAGTAATTTTGCTTTCTATAGCCTGAGGGTGTGCTAAAGGTACTTTTGCTTATACTTCTGCACACTGATTGGAAGAATGTGCCCTGAATTCTGTTTTATTTCCATTAACCTTCTTCTGAGAGATTACTGACCCTGAATATTGGAGCTGCAAATGGATCCTTTTTAACAAGTATCCTGTCAGGATGCAACCGCTGTATATTATGTGGCTTTTAGTCTGCAAATGCTTCCTCTTAATGCATCAGTTCCCTTAAGAAGTAGTTATTTGAGTGACTTTCCCTGTATTAGGATTTTAGGAATATTTCTATTTCTACTGTTTTAGGAAACCTCCAGTCAGAAGAATTTACAGTTCACTTATTTTTATAGCTGGTGGTAGCTATTTAAAGCCTTGCGTCTCACTCCTATCTGCTTGAGAGTATCCCAGATCAATGCTTCTTCTGATTTCTCTGTAGACTTTGTCTTAATCCTGTGCACTCAGTCTTAAGTGAGATATTTGTATCCTGACGTATTCTGTATGTTTCTGTCATCCTTGAGAAAATCATGCAAATTCTTTTCCTAACTCAACGCAAAGCAGAGTTGGGCCACTATCATTTCCCCTCCAGTGAGAGACTTTGTGTTGAGGTGAAGCAGCAACCCGATTTTGATCTTACATTATTTAGATGGGAGCCTCCTTACCGTCCACTGCAACACTATGTCTATGAAATAGCTCCCCAAAGTTGCCCTTAGAGGATGGGTCAGGATTGGATATACTTCTAGAAAGCAAACCCAGTGGGCAGCACACTCTGCATTCTTGGATCCTTCCATTATTTTCAGGTGATGCTGCCAACAACTCGGGACTCTCAAGCAGCAAGCCTGTAGGACCAGCCCCCTGGGGGCTGTCTAGGCCTCTTAGGAGATTTTCAGTGGTCAGTTCTTAGCAGATACATAGGGATTGGTCCTCATTATAAGCTCTACCTGTCTTTAATTCTCTTCTCTATTTTCTATTATGGTAAAAATTAAAAACAACAATAAAAAAGACCTGTTAAAAGCAGCTCTTGGTTTCTGTCAGTGAGTACGTTTTGAAGGTCCTTGGAATCTTGGGGGTAGATTTTCACACGTATGTGCGTGTGCAAATTGGGGGGCGGGCAGGGCACAGAGGAGAGACAGGGAGGAATTGGAGACCCTGGAGTGGTAAGGGAATATAATCGAAGTGAAAAACAAGTGCTCCCTCATGCTTTGCTGCAGAGTCCTCCCAGAAAGCAAAATGAATTGCATGTAGACTGCCCTCCCCTTCCCCGCAAAGGGCTTGCAATGTCCTGACTCCTCAATCTGAGTTATTGGTGACAAGTGAAATCAGGCAGCCTGCTTTCTAGGTAGCAGGTTGAACTGCAGTGAAATGTCTCAGGAATACCTCGGCCTTTGTCAAAAAGCTAAGCAGAACTGACTCCAGATGGTACCTGTAGGGTGCATTGTAATCTTTCTGCACACATTACTTATATTTGCATTTGTGAGGTATAACCCGTTGTGAAGCAAAATGCTGACTGAGAGGCTCTAGGAAAGACCCTTTAGCATAACAACATCACATTGGTTTTGGTTGTTTCGGAACAAATGAGCACTGGAAATCACTGAGGAAGAATGCAGACAAATTGAAAGTAAGGGAAACAGCTTCCCCTTGGTAGGGGGAGTGTGTGTGTGGCTGCGGCTAGCAGGTTCTTCCCCGTAGGATCATTTCCCACTGTCTCTTTATTATATGGAGCAGGGATCTGTCCGTTTGGATATCCTTCGCTTCTCCAGATGCCAGAAGCAGTCTTGAATGAGCATGCTAGACCAAGGGAGAAGGGAAGGGGACCTTTTATACCAGAGTGAGATCTACAGAAAATGAAGCTGAGAAACCATTAGTTGGTGGAGGGGACTGGAGTGAACTAGGGGAGATGTTCAGTGAACAAAGGGAACAGGAGGAGAACAATTGTTGTCTTAAAATAGAGGGAAAGAGAAGAGAAATGGGAGAAAAAGAAATCAAAACAAGAGATAAAATCATTCAAAACAAGAGCTAAAGAGCCAGAGAGAACGCTGCATAGAAAATGGTGCTGGGTGTCTCCCACAGTAGGGTTAAACTGAGTTAGGGCCAGCACTGCGGTGGGGGAAGCAGGACAGAAAAGTGTCAGGAGGCTGTCCTTGGAAGTCTGAGGGCACAGTTGCCCACAGACCTGCTCTGCTCTGGCAGGGATGATCCTGGAACATCTGCCCAGTGACCTGTCTCCACAGGGCCTTGTCTGGCTGGTTCTGTAGAGCTCTGAGAAGGCCCCGGAGGCTGTCTTCTGTCTCTTGGTGTGAGGATGGTGTACGGGGAGGAGGAGAAGGAAGGGAGGAGCAGACGAGAGACACAGCCCATCTTCCTTCTACATCTCTGTATCCTAATTAACGAAATGGCAAAATGTCGTAGTACCCAACTCAGAGAGTCCTTAGACCATTAGACTGAGGTGGCTTGAATGCCTTGATAGCCTCCCTTAGCAAACCAGAATCTAAGCCTGCACAGGCCTCAGTTAGGAAATCGGAACGGTAAGGACAGCCAGGCACAAACAGCCAGCCAGGTCTCAAGTTATAGCCAGTCATTAATTCCCTTGCTTTGCTTCTGCATTTTCTCTGTGCAGGTAAGTCTTGCCCTTGGCTCCTGTTGGTGGAACGCGCCTGACCACTTTCAGTTCGGTGCTGCTCAATTTGAATCGATTCTTGGCTCACATAAACTCTTAACATTTTTAATATGGCTCAATTTGTCTTTTAACAAGAGATAATACAACGTTCCTGGTTCAATAAATATTAGGTATTTTTAGTACCCACACGTGTGGTCTTTAAAAAATGTACAAAAATATTAACATAGTAATTTTTATTAAGCAGAAACACCAGTTACTAAATAGTACTCACAACCAAAAATACACACACACAAGGACACACATGCTCACACGTGCACGCATGCATGGAAGGAAGGAATTAAAATCTTAATAGTTGGATAGTAAAATCAATTACTTTTAGAAAGTGGATTATCACTAATTTATTTTTCTTCCCATGATTGTGTTTCTACAGTGAACATTAATTCCTTTTGTAGTAAAAAACACATTATTCTTTTTTTAAAAGAAGATTTATTTATTTGACAGAGAGAGAGCATTTGAGAGCACGAGCAGGGGGAGGGGCAGAGCTAGAGAAGCTCAAGCAGACTCCATGGAGGCCGAGGTGGGGCTCGATCCCATGACCCTGAGATCATGACCTGAGCTGAAATCAAGAGTTGGAGGCTTAAGTGACTGCACCACCCAGGCGCCCCCCAAAAACATTCTTCTTTAAACAGCTGCAAGAGGGCGCCTGGGTGGCTCAGTTGGTTAAGCGACTGCCTTCGGCTCAGGTCATGATCCTGGAGTCCCGGGATCGAGTCCCACATCGGGCTCCCTGCTCAGCGGGGGGTCTGCTTCTCCCTCTGACCCTCTTCCCTCTCATGCTCTCTGTCTCTCATTCTCTCTCTCAAATAAATAAATAAAATCTTAAAAAAAAAAACAGCTGCAAGAATCAATCCCAACAAGGTTCATTATCAGTCCTTTTTCTTATGCGTCCCCAAATATAGACTCAAGAAGGTGTTACATCAGTCCTTGTTCTCACTCTTCCTCAAATGTGCATTCATTTTAGGTGGGAGCTTTATGGCCACCGCACTGGTGCCTTCCAGCTCAGAGAGAGAAGCATGTTTGCTTCTGCTAAGAGCTGGAAGTTACTCGGTCCTACTTTTCTCACCTGTGCTTTAGCAAAGGCACCTGAAGTTCATAACTAAAGACCTTATTTGCTTACAGCTGTGCTGGTTAAGGCGCCAGAATTGAAGGCAGCCTTGGATCAGGTATGGCTTCCCATGATCTGCAGGAGGAAGGCTAATTTTTTGGAGGGCTGTCTCTTTGCACATGCTTTATTAATCGATGTGCATTGCCATAAAAAATTGGCTTTTAGCTGAGGCAACCTTCTGAGGGTGGCTCAGTGGAACAGCTGCTCTGGACGGGAAAGTGCCACTCCAGCTGGGTGTGCATATGAACCACCTGGGGAGAGCTCAGAGCACCTGAAAGCAAGCATTTGTCAGCGGAGCCATGCCTCCCCTGGGCCCTGTTTGGAAATGGAAGATGTCATGTTGTGTTTCCATTGCCTCTCTGCTAGAATCCAATGAATAGCATTGTATGATGATGTGGAATCTGGGTGATTTTTGGTGGTGGTGACGGGTTCGAAGAGCAGGGAGGAGGAGGGCGGTGATGTAGGATCCACAGTCCAATTGGAAACGAAGGACAGAAGCAGAGAAAGAGCTATGAGTTAGATGTCTGTGCCTGTGAGTTGCACTCCACCTCAACTTAAGCACTACTCCATATTTTGATCTGCTTTGGCATGTTTTGATTTTGGGCGGGGATTCAATCTTGTCCATGTTGCCAGAGGCTGTGTATGTAATAGAGGCATCACATGCAGTGACAGGCTTGTAGAAAAAGCACTGTGCCCTGACACAGATCAAACGGGAGCATTTCCATTGAGAAGCGCGGCACAGGTGGTTTTTTGCATCCCCGTGGTAATTTGGTGGCTCGGGGTCATGTTCAGCGGCTGTCCAGGTGTGTATGACACTCAGCGATGCTGATGGATGTGGGACCCTGCCTCCCCCGGCAGCCTGGTTCTTAGGTGGAGAAGCATCCTTTAAGGGGAAGCTTACTGAGCAGAGGGTCCACGACTGGGGATACAGAACCCTGAATACTGGCACCCCAGCTTGTTCAGACCTTGGGCGAAACTCTGATCCTTTGTGAAGAACTGACAGTGCGTGACAACTAAGAGTGGAAGCACGGGGATCGTTCAGTCTTTATTCCTCATTCTTCTGGCTATTGCCCCCCCGCCTCCAGCCTCCCAGAAGGCGGAAGGCAGAAGAGGGAGGAGGGGCAAGTCAGGGCATGGTTGCGCCTCCTAATTTATTAGTAGTTCTATTAAAAGGTATTGTGGTGGTGGGGAAACTCATGGTAGCTAGGGATAAAAAAATGTTGGATAATTTTGGGTTTCAGATTATCTAGGAGTTATTGTGAGCACCATTGAACCCCTTTCCATACATGAGGGGCAGGGCCTGTAGCCTCGAATTCTGTATTTGGTGTTAAAGATTTGCATGAAACCGTTTTCATGTCCAGTTAGATTGATGAGCAGTTTGGCTACTTAATGTTATTTCCGCTTTGTTTTTTGCTGAGGTTCTTTAAATGTGCTCTGTGTTGACTGACTGATAAAGACATGTAAAACATTCACTGCCTGCCTACTGTGCACTGAGCCCTGAGCAGAGATACAGGGTGCAGATTGACTTTCAGGGAATTTAATCTAATTATAGGGACAGAGAATTAAGCAAATAATTAAGAGATAGTGTAGTAAGTGTCTGATAAGGAAAATCCTATGTGCCTTGGGGCATGTGGCAGCAACCTGGGGAGGATGGAAGAAGATATGGAGGCGCTGACTTGTAAGTTGAGACCTAATGATGAGTACAGTTGACTGGGGAGGGACCAGTGTTCTGAGCAGAGGGACCAGGCCGAGCACCTGTCATAATTCCTTTCTCCTGTGCATGTATGGTTAGAAAGTCATAAGTGAGAAGAAACGTCTCTCATAAAAATCAAGTTGGAAGGTAGTTATTAGCAGATCTCTTATCAAGGAGAACTTCATTTATCTCCCACTTATGACCACTGCCCATTTGGTTTTGTATTTTTTTAAAAGATTTATTTATTTATTTGAGAGAGAGAGAAAGTGAGTGAGAGAGACAGAAAGTGAGTGAGAGAAACAGAGAGAGAGAGAGAGAAGGAGCAGGGGGAGGGGCAGAGGGAGAGGGAGAAACAGACTCCCCAGTGAGCAGGGAGCCCAGTCCATGTCATTGCAAATGGTAAGATTTCATTCTTTTTGATGGTTGAGTAGTATTTCAGTGTGTGTGTGTGTGTACATATATATACCACATCTTTATCAATTCATAAGTCGATGGACATTTGGGCTCTTTATAGTTTGGCTATTGTTGATAATGCTGCTATAAATATCAGGGTGCACGTACCCCTTCAAGTCTGTATTTTTGTATCCTTTGGGTAAATACCTAGTAGTGTAGTTGCTGGGTTATCCCTAGTGTGGTTCTATTTTTAACTTTTTGAGGAACTTCTATACTGTTCTCCAGAGTGGTTGCACCAGTTTGTATTCCCACCAACAGTGCAAGAGGTCCCCGTCTCCACATCCTCACCAATATCTGTTGTTTCTTGTGTTGTTAATTTAAAGTTGGGCAAAAGTTTATAATCTCCCAAGAGGTCACGTCCTATTTCCTGTCAAAATGATCTTAGCATCACACCATTCTGACAGGTGTGAGGTGGTATGTCATCGTGGTTTTGATTTGTATTTCCCTGATGAATGATGTTGAACATCTTTTCATGTATCCATCTGGATGTCTTCTCTGGAAAAATGGCTATTCATGTCTTCTGCCCATTTTTTAACTAGATTATTTGCTTTTTGTGTGTTTTGTTTGATGAATTCTTTATACATTTTGGATACTAACCCTTTATCTGATTTGTCATTTGCAAGTATTTTCTCCCATTCCATGGGCTGCCTTTTAGTTTTGTTGATTGTTTCCTTTGCTGTATAGAAGCTTTTTATCTTGATGAGGTCCCAATAGTTATTTTTGCTTTTATTTCTCTTGTCTCTGGAGATGTGTCTAGTAAGAAGTTGCTGTGGCCCAGATCAAGAAGTTGCTGCCTGTGTTCTCCTCTAGGATTTTGATAGTTTCCTATCTCACATTTAGGTCTTTCATCTATTTTTAATTTATTTTTGTGTATGGTATAAGAAAGTGTTCCAGTTTCATTCTTCTGCATGTGGCTGTCCGATTTTCCCAACACCATTTGTTGAAGAAACTGTCTTTTTTCCATGGATATTCTTTCCTGCTTTCTTGAAGTTTAGTTGACCATATAGTTGTGGGTCCATTTCTGGGTTTTCTGTTCTGTTCCATTGATCTATATGTCTGTTTTTGTGCCAGTACCATGCTGTCTTGATGACTACAGCTTTGTAATAGAGCTTGAAATCTGGAATTCTGTTACCTTCAGTCTTGTTTTTCTTTTTCAGAATTGCTCTGGCTATTCGGGGTCTTTTGTGGTTCCATACAAATTTTAGGATAGTTTGTTCTAGCTCTGTGAAAAATGCTGGTGGTATTTTGATAGGGATTGCATTAAATGTGTAGATTGCTTTGGGTAGTATAGACATTTTAAAAATGTTTGTTCTAATCCATTTTCATTTCTTTGTGTCCTCTTCAATTCCTTCTTAAGTACAGGTCTTTCACCTCTTTGGTTAGGTTTATTCCTAGGTATCTTATTGTTTTTGGTGCAGTTGCAAATGGGATCAATTCCTTGATTTCTTTTTTTTGCTGCTTCGTTATTGGTGTGTAGAAATACAACAGATCTCTGCACATTGATTTTTATATCCTGCAACTTTGCTGAATTCATGTATTAGTTCTAGCAATTTTTTGGTGGAGTCTTTTGGGTTTTCTACATAGAGTATCATGTCAGCCACAAATAGTGAAAGTTTGACTTCTTCCTTTCTGATTTGGATGCCTTTTATTTCTTTTTGTGGTCTGATTATTGAGGCTAAGACTTCCAGTACTATGTTAAGTAGTAATGGTGACAGTGGACATCCTTGTCTTGTTCCTGACTATAGGGGAAAGGCTCTTAGTTTTTCCCCATTGAGGATGATATTAGCTGTGGGTCTTATGTATATGACCTTTATGATTTGAGGTATGTTCCATCTATTCCTACTTTGTTGAGGGTTTTTATCAAGAAAGGATGTTGTATTTCATCAAATGCTTTTTCTGCATCTATTGACAGGATCATATAGTTCTTATCCTTTCTTTTATTAATATGGTGTATCACAATTGATTTACAAATATTGACCCACCCCTATGGCCCAGGAATACATCCCACTTGATCATGGTGAATAATTCTTTTAATGTACTGTTGAATTGATTTGCTAGTATTTTATTGAGAATTTTTGCATCTATGTTCATCAGGGTATTGACCTGTAATTATCCTTTTTAGTGGGGTCTTTGGTTTTACAATCAAGGTGATGCTGGCTTCATAGAATGAGTTTGGAAGTTTTTCTTCCATTTCTATTTTTTTGGAACATTTTGAGAAGAATAGGCATTAACTCTTTAAATGTCTGGTAGAGGGTGCCTGGGTGGCTCAGATGGTTAAGCATCTGCCTTTGGCTCAGGTCATGATCGCAGGGTCCCGGGATCAAGTCCCACATCGAGTTCCCTGCTCGGCAGGGAGGCTGCTTCTCCTTCTCCCTCTGCTGCTCCCCCTCTTGTGCTCTTTTGCTCTCTATCTCACATTTAAAAAAAAAAAAAAGTCTGGTAGAATTCCCCTGGGAAGTCATCCCGCCCTGGACTTTTGTTTGTTGGGAGATTTTTGATTACTGATTCAATTTTTTTTTTTTTTGCTGGTTATGGGTCTGTTCAAATTTTCTGTTTCTTCCTGTTTCAGTTTTGGTAGTTTGTAAGTTTCTAGGAATTTGTCCATTTCTTCCAGGTTGCCCAGTTTGTTGGCATATAATTTTTCATAGCATTCTCTTACAGTTGTTTGTATTTCTGTGGTGTTGGTTGTGATCTCTTCCATTCGTGATTTTATATATTTGGGTCCTTTCTCTTTTCTTTTTGATAAGTCTGACTAGTGGTTTATCAATTTTATTAATTCTTTTGAAGAACCAGCTCTTAGTTTCATTAATCCATTCTACTGTTTTTTTTTTTGTTGTTGTTGTTCCTGTATCATATATTTATGCTCTAATCTGTATTATTTCCCTTCTTCTGCTGGCTTTAGGTTTTATTTGCTATTCCTTTTCTAGCTCCTTTAGGTGTAAGGTTAGGTTGCATATTTGAGACTTTTCTTGCTTCTTGAGGTAGGTCAGTGTTGCAATATACTTCCTTCTTAGGTCTGCCTTTGTAGCATCCCATAGGTTTTGGACTTGTGTTTTCATTTTCATTTGCTTCCATGTATTTTCTTATTTCTTCCTTAATTTCCTAGTTAACTCATTCATTCTTTAGTAGGATATTCTCTAACCTTCATGTATTTGAGGTCTTTCCAAATTTTTTCTTGTGGTTGACTTCAAGTTTGATA
Source organism: Neomonachus schauinslandi (assembly GCF_002201575.2). Taxonomy (NCBI): domain Eukaryota; kingdom Metazoa; phylum Chordata; class Mammalia; order Carnivora; family Phocidae; genus Neomonachus; species Neomonachus schauinslandi. The sequence continues at coordinate 55,382,735 of NC_058415.1, read as the reverse complement.
GTGTTGTGGTCTGAATATATGCATGGTATGATCTCGATCTTTTTGTACTTGTTGAGGGATGATTTGTGACCCAGTATGTGATCTATTCTGGAGAATATCTCATGTACATTTGAAAAGAATGTGTATTCTGCTTTAGGATGAAATGTTCTGAATATATCTCTTAAGTCCATATGGTCCAATATGTCATTCAAAGCCATTGTTGCCTGGTTGCTTTTCTGCTTAGATGATCTGTCCATTGCTGTAAATGGGGTGTTAAAGTCCCCTACTATTGGGGCGCCTGGGTGGCTCAGTTGGTTAGGCGACTGCCTTCGGCTCAGGTCATGATCCTGGAGTCCTGGGATTGAGTCCCACATCGGGCTCCCTGCTCAGCGGGGAGTCTGCTTCTCCCTCGGACCCTCCCCACTCTCATGCTCTCTCTATCTCATTAAAAGAAAAAAAAAAGTCCCCTACTATTATTGTATTATTATCAATGGGTTTGTTATGTTTATTATTATTTGACTTACAGATTTGGGTGCTCCCAAGTTGGGGCATAAATATTTACAATTGTTAGATCTTCTTAATGGATAGACCCCTTAATTATGATATAATGTCCTCCTTTCTCTTGTTACAGATTGTTTTAAAATCTGTTTGTCTTATATTAGTATGGCTACTCTAGCTTTTTTTTTTTTTTTTTTGAAGATTTTATTTATTTATTTGACAGAGAGAGACACATTGAGAGAGGGAACACAAGCAGGGGAGTGGGAGAGGGAGAAGCAGGCTTCCCGCTGAGCGGGGAGCCCGATGCGGGGCTTGTTCCCAGGACCCTGGGACCATGACCTGAGCCGAAGGCAGATGCTTAATGACTGAGCCACCCAGGTGCCCCTCTAGCTTTCTTTTGACGTCCTTCAGCATGATAGATGATTCTCCATCCCTTCACTTTCAATCTGCAGGTATCTTTAGTTCTAAAATGAGTCTCTTGTAGGCAGCATATAGATGGATTTTTTTTTTAATCCATTCTGATACCCTCTGTCTTTTGATTGGAGCATTTAGTCTGTTTACATTATTGAATTATTGAAAGATATAAATTTAGTGCCGTTGTGTTACCTATAGAGTTGGTGTTTCTGGTGATATTCTCTGGTCCTTTCTAGTCTCTGTTGCTTTTGGTCTTTTTTTTGTCCACTCAAAGAGTCTCCCTTTAAATTTATTTCAGGGCTGGTTTAGTGGTCACGAATTCCTTTAGTTTTTGTTTGTCTGGGAAACTCTTTATCTCTCCTATTCTGAATGACAGCCTTGCTTGGCTGTATATTTTTCCCATTCAGCATGTTGAATATGTTCTGTCACTGTCTTCTGGCTTACCAAGTTTCTGTGGACAGATCTACTGTGAACCTGATGTGTCTTCCCTCGTAGGTTAAGGACTTTTTTTCCCTTGCTGCTTTCAGGATTCTTTCCTTGTGTGTGTATTTTGTGAATTTGACTATGGTATGCCTCGGCAGTGTTTGGCTTTTGCTGAAAAATTTTTAAAAAATATTTTATTTATTTATTTGAGAGAGACAGAGATAGAGAGAGCTCAAGCAGGAAGGAGGGGGAGAAGCAGACACCCCGCGGAGCGGGGAGCCCGATGCGGGGCTCGATCCCAGGACCCCGGGATCATGACCTGAGCCGAAGGCAGAGGCTCAACCATCTGAGCCACCCAGGCGCCCCCTTTTGCTGAATTTAATGGGAGTTTTCTGTGCTGCTTGGATTTTGATGTCTGTGTCCTTCTCCAGATTAGGGTAAGTTTTCAGCTATAACTTGTTTGATTAAACCTTCTGCCTCCTTTTTTCTCTTTCTTCATCTTCTGGGACTCCTATGATATGAATGTTACTATGTCTTAATAAGTTGCTGAGTTCCCTAAGTCTACCTTCATGATACATTACCTTTCTTTTCATCTTCATTATTTTCTATAATTTTATCTTCTATATCACCGATTCGCAACTCTACTTCATCCATCCCCTTTTTTTGGCTTCCATTTGTGTTTGCATCTCAGTTATAGCATTTTTAATTTCATCCTGACTAGATTTTAGTTCTTTTATCTCTGCAGTAAGGGATTTTCTAGTGTCTTCTATGCTTTTTCAAGCCCAGCTAATATCATTATAATCGTTGTTTTAAAACCTAGTTCGGACATCTTATATCTGTATTGATTAAATCCCTGGCTGTGAGTTTTACTTCCTGTTCTTTCTTTTGGGGTGAATTTCTCCATCTTGTCGTTTGTCCAGAAAAGAAAAGAAGAAAGAAAAACAAAACAAAACAAAACAAAAAAACCCAAAGACAACCCCCCCCCCCCAAGCAAAAAAACTAGATCCTGGGTGTGTTTTCATCTGCTTGTTAAAAAAAATCTAGATCCCAAAATAAAAAAAATTTAAAGCAGGAATTAAAAAAATAAGAAAATAAATGAAAAAATAATAAAAAAATGAAGAATAAAAGTAAAAAGGAAGCTAGATCCTACTTCCCCTAGAGCTGAAGCTTTGCAGCACTCTGTGATCAAATATACTTGGTGGGACCGTTGTTTGTGCTGATCTTCTGGGGGGGAGGGGCCCACTGTGCTGATTCTCAGGCTGACTTGTTTCAATGGAAATGTGCCTCCAGGGGTCTGGGGGGGTGGGGCTTGGTGTAAGCGGCTCGGGCCTCCACTAGGTGGTGCTGTTTTGCTCCCTGAAGGCCTTCAGCACTAATGAGCGGGATGAATATGGTGGCACCCTGCTCTCTGGCCTGGGAGCTGAAAGTTTGTGTCCTGCCCTCACTCTTCATGAGCCCTCACAGAAGAGCAATCAATCACCCCCCTCATCTCCGTGGTTTCTGTCCGAACCCTACGCTCGCCCTGCCTGTGTCCAACCTTTTTTATCTCAGACACTGAGATTCAAAACTCCAAGTTTTAGGGACTGAATTTCAAAACTCCCAAGTTTTAGGGACTCTTGCACCACGGACCCATGCTGTTCCTCCAGGGGAGGGTCTCCCTGGGTTTTGCTGTATGCAGGTCTGTACCAGGAAAGCAGTTGCAGGACCATGTAGTGGCTCGCAGTTTATGGCAAAACAGAGCAGAAAGCTGGTGCCAAGACCTGCTGCTCCCAGCTGGCTTCCCCACTCCTGTGCCTGGGAACAGTGCAGAATGTTGGAGCCACCTGTTCTTGCAACCCCGGGGATCCTCAGCCCACGCTGTCACTCCTGGGATTCCGCTCTGCTTCGTCACCTGAGCACCTGTAAGCCAGGCACGTCCCCCATGGTAGTGGACTTCTAACAGTTCAGATTTTGCACTCCGCTGCTTATAATACTTTGGGGTAGCCTCTATAAGCAGGCACCCTCCCCACCATGGTATCGACAGATACATCTCCTCCACGTCTGTTCTGTGCACCTTGTACCCTCCAAAAGGTGGTTGCTTTTCTACTTATATACTATTAAGTTTTGTTCTCTCAGACCTCTGATCGCTTTCTTGGGTGTTCAGAATGATTTGGTAACTCTCTAGCTGTGTTTGAGGGACGAGACAAGTTTAGGGTCCCCCCTATTCCTCTGCCATCTTAGCCTAAGCTAATTTTAATTTTTACATTTGTAAAAATTTACATTTACATTGTGAAAAAAGGGGCCTGGGTATAAGATAATAGGGAAAATGTATAAAGGGTTAACAAAATAAGCTCTCTTTAGTAACACTAGAAGCAAGCAAAGTTGATACACTAGAAACAATACTTACCTTTTCATGAGGACAGATCTCCTAAGTAGAAGTCAGGTTATTATATATTTTGTTAAAACATTCTTGTGTCAACTTTTCACTAAGGGAGACTCAGGAGAACCTAGTGCTGATTTCCAGGCTACAAATCACCTGTGTTATACAAAGAGACAAATTAGAAATGACGTAAATCTAATGGGTTGTTTATTTCCAGAAGTAGTGAAAGCTAGAAAAGCATGGCAACCAAAACAGTCACAGATAATGTGAGAGGGACTTCTACTCTTGGCAAAAAAGAATTGGGGGAAAAAAAAAAAGGTGTGAAAAGTCCTGAAACACTCACTAACAGTTGTAGGCAATTTAACTTTTCCTTTTTCATTCTTGCATAGGGGGTTACATCCCATCAGGAGTAGTAGTTATAGTGAAGGGTTGTTTGTTGCTTCCCCTGCAGCTCTTATTTCATAATTCTAAGCTCAGTAGCAGAGGCCCAATCAAAAGCCCATGGACACATTTTCTAGTGAAACTAGTGATGATTGCATATCAAGAACTTACAAAGAACTCAGGACGTGTGGTGTTATCCTTAAGCTCTCAGATTCTCTCCTTATTAAAGTCATCTCTTAGGATCTATGTGAATTCCATAGGCCACAAGAAAAATTACCATGTCAGTTCACTTACTGGTAAAAAACTTAATTGCCAAAGCTGGGTTTATGGATAGTGAAATTGTTTCTTTGCTGTTAATGCATATTTTCAGCCATATGGTAAACCAGTTGATGCTTAATCAGCCAGAACAAATTGCATCCATTTGTTCAACAAATAATGGTGCAAACTTTCTGATTCAAAACTAGGTGGTAATAGGACAAGTTCAAATACCTTTAAGCTCACCCTTTTTTACCCAGATTCATCACTTGAATAAATACTTCTTGGATCATTGCAAGCCTTTAGTTTATAGAGTTCTGAAAAAGTGAATTTTGACATGTGTTTTTTTGCCAATGTTCCCCTTGCTTTTATGGAGGAATGGATCTTTGGAGGTTCTTGTTCCATCATTCTAGAAGTGCCTCCCTCCAGTCCCTTCATTTTTACTTTGTACATTTATCAGCATTAAAAGTCAGTTAAATGGGTTCCCGTGTACCCACACAGCTTTGCATACATGGGACAGTGACACTGTGTGGCTACCTGCTGTAAATGGCCTCTGGCAGTGAGTGTCTGAGCACCTGCTGTTTCTTCTGGAACTTCTCTTAACCTGAAGAGGAGCAAATAGTTTAAACTTGGAAGGAGAGCAAAGGGAACATCACTGAGAACAGCACTGGTCACAAGCATAGGGTTTCTGAGTAAGTGTTGAATTCAGTAGCTTAAACTCAGGACATTTCAAAGAACTCAATAGCTACAGCTCACTTTTGTTTCATTTCCTAGTAGAAAAATGTATCAGACTATTCAAGTTCTTGTACAGACTTTCGTTTTTAATGTAAACGTGGATGCTTATGCTTAGTGATAGATGATACCATCTTGCTTCCTCAGGTTTTCTTCCAGGATCTGTGCTCTGTGTTGTTGTCCTCTTCATGGATCGTGGCTGAGGCTCAACCAGTGATTTTTTTCCCCATTCTTCTCTCTTTCAAGACCAGAGTCCAAAGTAGCGAATTCAGACAGTATCATGTGAGCTGGGAAATACTTGTATAGACAGACAGTTTTTGTGCTCATTAATGGTTTCAGAGGATCCAATGAGAGAATCTAGACCAAAGGATAGTTGTGTCAGAAGGCTAATTTGAGGGGCGCCTGGGTGGCTCAGTCGGTTAGGCGTCCAACTTTTGACTTCAGCTCGGGTCATGATCTCAGGGTCCTGGGATCAAGCCCTGAATTGGGCTCCATGCTCAGCATCTGCTGGAGATTTTCTCCCTCTGCCCCTCCCCACACTTGTGTGAGCTCTCTCTCTCAAATAAATAAATAAATCTTAAAAAAAAAAAAAAGGCTAATTTAAGTTCAAAATAGGGAATTATTTCTGACAACAAAAGCTCTAATTCGAGTTCAGCTGTCATCTCCTCTGTCTTCCTCATTTTCCCTGATGGAGTTTTTCTTTCTGTAGTGCTTGACAGATTCCTGCCTTTTGCCACCTTCTCATTTCATGATAAGTATTCATTTACATGTCTCTCTGGTCCTGTGGTTCTCAACCAGGGGGAATTTTGTCACCCAGGGGACATTTGGCAATGTTTGGGAATAGTTTTGGTTGGCACACTTGGATGGGGAGTGCTACTGGCATCAATGAGTAGAGGCAAAAATATCACCAAAACCCTGTAATGCACAGGACAGCTCTCCACAACAAAGAAATGCCCCTCCCCAAATGTCAGTGGTGCTGAGGTTGAGATCCCTGCTCTAGTCCATGAAATTCGAAGGCAGTGAGCTTATAGCTAGGTATATAAGATATGATAACTATTGGCCAAAGAACCGAGTCTGTTCATTTCTTATCATTCTTTGCAGATGGTTTGAGAGCTTGGAAATTATGTATTTATATTTTTTCTTGTCTTGGTTAGTCACTGAAGGGGAAATCCAGAAAGATCAAACAATCCATTTATTCCTATGAATAAATGTCAAAAATACGTGAAAAAAGCCAACCTAAGAGGCACAGGGAGCAAGCCAGAAAATGCACTCTATATAAAGGCATCATTCAAGTCTTACCTTAGCTGATGGGGCTGGCAGTCCTCCTTCATCAGAAGAGGCACAGTCTTTTATCTGAGTTTGTTTTACTCTTCAGTGTGGTTTTTGAATGTGGACTTGATTTACTTCTCTTTGTTACAGAGTCTCAAGATAGCACAATATGGAGAGACACAGAGAGCCAGGCAGCCTGTGCACAGATAGCAGAGGGATGGGAGGGAAGCTGTAAATGGAAGAAAAACTTTCTGCATCCCATTTATTCCCATATAAAAAGAAACCATGTTCCTGCTGTTTCAGAGAGAAAAGGTAAAGAACATGGAAGAAGAGATAGCTTGCTTCCCGGGGTCCCCTAGGCCTGACTGCGGTAGATGTCTCTCTGAATGGGTCCTGCCCTGGGTGCGGCTACATCTTCCAGATACTGCTTTTGCAAAGGAAGTCAGCACAGGCCTGATAACACTTACCCACACCCACCATCTCGCCATGTCCTGTTGATAGGCGTATACACAAAGCAAAAGCACACAACTCAGAAATGTTTGTTGAAGGCACTTGTGTATAAAGGAATTGAATGAATAAATGATTTAGGAAGAGATGTGGGCTTTTGTGATGGTCCAAGTAGTTACTATTTATTGTTTACTCTTTGCCAGGACCTTTGCTACGTGCTGTTTTCATTTAATCCTCATACTGTTCCTGTGAGTTACCAGTGGTCATCTTTTTCTCACGCATGAAAGCTACAGTTCAGACGTCAGCTAACCTCCCCAGGGTTGCAGAGCTTGTGTGGTAGAGTTAGGATTTGAGCCCTGGTCTGTGCTGCCCTGCTTCAAGGGAAGGGCTTTAGCCTCTGTGAAACCTGAGAAAGCGAGATAGTGGAGGAGGTGGGATTGAGCCAGGGGCTGCTTCAGGGAGCCCCCTGGGTGCACTCTTTAGGCAGAAACCCTAGAAGGTGTTCTTCCCCCTGGTTTTTCCCCCCCCCCCCCCGGTTTTTAATGAAGACAACAGAAGGATCAGATGGCAATGACCGAATCCGTCCTCTGTAGTAAGAACTGTAGCCACTTTACTATACGTATGTGGCTTGTGACTCTTCAGGCCACAAACTGTGAGTGGGGTCACAAGTGCTGCTACCATCCATGTGTCACAGACTAGTCCTCGCTAGCTAATAAGGACACCAGTGCCTGTAAAACTCTCCAAGACTGTCTGCAAGCCTTGGGCTTTCAGGTAGGTCCTTCTACGTATATTAGGCAGCTTCCTCGTAGCACACTTCATTTCCTCCATTTCTTTCTTTCTCTCTTTCTTTCCTCCCTCCCTCCCTCCCTCCTTTCTTCCTTCCTTCCTTCCTTCCTTCCTTCCTTTCTTTCTCTCTTTCTCTCTCTCTCTTTCTTTCTTTCTTTTATTGAAATGTAGTCGACATACAATATTATGTTTCTGTTAACTAACTGGAATTTAAATAAAAACTTGAAACAAAAAACCAAGATTATAATAGTTTCAGATGTACAACATTCATATACATTATGAAGTTATCGACAAAATAAATTTAGGTACCATCTGTCACCATACAAAGTTGTTACCAATTATTAACGATATTCTCAAAGCTGTACATTGTATCCCCGTGTCTCATTTATTTTGTAACTGGAAGTTGGTGCTGTTTAATCCCCTTTCTCTATTTTGCCCACCTTCTTACCCCTGTGCCCTCTGGCAACCACCAGGTTGTTCACTGTCTGTATGAGTCTGTTTCTGTTTTGTTTTATTTGTTCATTTCTTTGTTTTTTAGAATCTACATATAAGTGCAATCATATGGGATTTGTCCTTCTCTGCCTTTATTTCACTTAGCCTAATACCCACTAGGTCCATCCATGTTGTTGCATATGGTAAGATTTCATTCTTTTTCTGGTTAAGTAATAGTCCATTTGTGTGTGTTTGTGTGTGTGTGTATTATATCTTCCTTATTCATTCATTTATAGAAAGACATTTAGGTTGCTTTCATATCTTGGCTATTGTAAATAATGCTGCAGTGAACATAGTGCATATATCTTTTTGAATTAGCATTTTCACTTTCTTCAGACAAATAACACAGAAGTGGAATTGCTGGATTATATGGTAGCTCTGTGTTTAATCTTTTGAGGAAACTCCATACTGTTTTCATAGTGGCTGCACCAGTTGCATTCCCACCAACAGTGCAAGAGGGTTCCCTTTTCTCCACATCTTCACCAACACTGGTTATTTCCTGTTTTTTTTAAATTTTTTTTTTTTTTTTAGATTTTATTTATTTATTTGAGAGAGAGAGAATGAGAGACAGATAGCAAGAGAGGGAAGAGGGTCAGAGGGAGAAGCATACTCCCTGCTGAGCAGGGAGCCCGATGTGGGACTTGATCCCAGGACTCCAGGATCATGACCTGAGCCGAAGGCAGTCGCTTAACCAACTGAGCCACGCAGGCGCCCCCCCCCCCTTTTTTTTTCAATCAGAATATTCTGACAGGTATGAGGTCATATCTCACTGTGGTTTTGACTTATATTTCCCTGATGATAAGTGATGTTGAACATCTTTTCATGTGTCTGTTGGCCATCTGTGTGTCTTTAGAAGAATGTTTATTTGGGTCCTCTGCCTATTTTTAATTGGATTATTTGTTTTTTTGATATTGAGTTATGTGAGTTCTCTATGTATTTGGGATATTAACCCCTTATAGATTATATCATTTGCAAATACCTTCTCCCATTCAGTAGGTTGCCTTTTCGTTTTGTTGATGGTTTCCTTTGCTGTGCAAAAGCTTTTTAGTTTGATATAGTCCTAGTTGTTTATTTTTGCCCCTTTCTGCACTTGCCTAAGGAGACAGATCTAGAACAATACTGCTTAGACTGATGTCTAAGAGCTTACTGCCTGTTTACCCCTAGGATTTTTATGGTTTCCAGTCTTATATTTAAGTCTTTGATCCATCACTTTTGCGTGTGGTGTAAGAAAGTCGTCCACTTTCATTCTTTTTGCATATAGCTCTCCTGTTTTTCCAACACCATTTATTAAAAAGACTGTCTTTTCTCCATTGTGTATTCTTACCTCCTTTGTTGAAGATTAATTGACCTTATCACCTGGGTTCATTTCTGGATTCTCTGTTCTTTTGATCTTTGTGTCTATTTTTATGCCAAAACCACACTGTTTTAAGTACTAGAGCTTTAGAGTATAGTTTGAAATCAGGGAGCCTGATACCTCCTGCTTTATTCTTCTTTCTCAAGATTGCTTTGGCTCTCCCCTCTGTCTTTGATCTGACCACTGTCAAGTACTATCAGTGTGGTGCAGCTCTTAAGAGTATAGACTCTGGAGTTAGACTGCCACAGTTCGTATCCTACCTTTGCCACTAACTTCCTGAGAACTGGGATAATTTGCTTATGTCTGGTTTCCTCATCTATATAATGAGTGTGCCTACATTACAAAGTTGTGAGGATTCAATGAAATCATCCATTCAAAGTGCTTAGCACAGTGTCTTGTAAACAGACCTCCTTCAAGCTTAGCTATTATTACTTTTAAGTCCACCATATCTTTCAGGCATATTAAGAAGCAGCAACATTTGGAAACTGCCTGGGTAGAGTTCTCTTTAGGGAACTACCTGGGGAGACAGGAAGTTTATAGATATGGAGAAAAAGATGGGGGAGGATGGTGACTTCAGCAAAATACACTGGGTTCCTCTCAGCTTCTCTTCACACCCCCTAGGCATTTGGAAAATTTTATTGGCCTGAAACTATGGGTTAAATTTTTTTTTTATTAATCATTTCACGACAGTGTTATGCCCGAATGTCTAAGCTTGTAATTTGTGTTACAAATTACTAGGATTTTCTGTTAAATTTTTAAATATATATTTTTGTGGAGTGTTGCCCTCTTTTGTGGTATTTTTAATTTTGTGATATTTTGTTATATGGATCATAAGTAAGTTTGGTTCTCAACAATTTTAAGAACAAGTTGAAAATGTAAATTCCTGGTCTTCAGGAGGTCTGGCAAGGCAGATATAATTTTTAGCAAGTATTGCAGGTCCCTTGGAGGTGAGAGGTCCAGAAAATGCTAGAATAATATCTAAGGTAAAGTTTGAGGAATCCATTATTTGGGAGAGGTTATCAAAATGTGTGGTGTGGATAATGTGCATGATTCCTGTATTGCTCTTCTGAAGAGTTTTTCACGGTGCCTTTGGTGAACATGAGAGCTGGCACGGCTGAGGTGGAGGGAATTACTCCTCACTCTCCCCAGGGCTTTCTGGGAGAAACGGGCTATCTTAAAAGATGCCTCACTGCACAGTAAAGCTGCCCCCTTCGTGCATCTGGAGCTGCAGAGTCATCCGAGCTTGAGTTTGTTTCTGTCCACCGCTACTATCAGTGGGAGCACATGGGATTGCACGAAACCTGAATTCACCCTGGTGTGGGGAAAATCATAAACTCTAAAGACAGATGTCATGGAAGTAATATTTAATTCTGCTTCCAAGTATCTACCTCTGCCTCAAACAGAACTGGCTAGGGCTCTTATTTGCAAATAAGAGAATTCACCCTATTCAAGCAAACCACAAAAGAGATTTATTAAGGGAGATGAAGAAGTTCACAGAACTTGAAGGAGAGGCGGGAGGCCCTGAAGTCAGGAACAATGCTTAAAGGAACCTCAGGTCTGCTCTATGGACGACCGTAAGCCCATTGCTGTGGGAACAGACACGGCCACTCACACAGCCAGAGCTAGGACTGGACACTAGAACCAGGCCTTTACACGCCACCTGCCAGGTTGCAAAAAGATAGATTCCATGTGGAGACTGCTTCTTAATATTTCTCTCTTCAAAGCTCATTTCATGCAGGTGCATCTGTTTAGGGAGTCTGAGTCACGTCCCTGTTCTGTGGTATATTGAAGCGGCTCAAATCAACTTATGAGAGCTGACTATTAAGTCTCAAGGATTTTATAGATCAGTTTACTGATCTATACTAATCTAAACTAATGGTCCCTTGACACTGGCCTTGTTAGGAGTCTTTACACCCTGAAAATTGGCAAGTAATACAAATCAGGGCCTTTTACCCCCCCGCCCCCCCGCAAAGCTAATTGTGAAACATTTACCGTTACGTCATTGTGATGCTAGGTAGTCTGATCTCACATTTCCTTTGGGGATATGGACCTTGTAAAGTGTGGAATCCTGTAGACACAGAAATGCTGTTTAAAATGTGCTATACATTCACTAACCAGCAAATGATTGGTTTCAAGGTTTCTTCCAAATGATTCCCTTGTCAAAGTATCTTTTTGGTGTCTGATAATGTAGAGAAAGATAGAACTACAGATGTGCTTCAGGTGATAGCCGGAATTTATAGCCTTGTCTCCTCCATTGGGCACCCGACCAGGCAACTCTCTTTTCCCCAAAATAGCCCAGACTATTTATTAAAGAACTAAAGGGAACCATGTGGCCTTTTGAGACATCACTGTGAAGCACTGGACCATGAGCATTCTGAATCTGGTGGTCTTCTAGTTTTGGGTCTCCAGTAATTATTTCCAGGAGTTAGGCAGAGGGAATAAAATCTTGCCATTTGCAGCAATGTGGATGGAACTGGAGTGTATTATGCTAAGTGAAATAAGTCAGTCAGAGAAAGACAAATACCATATGATTTCACTCGTATGTGGAATTTAAGAAACAAAACAGATGAACAGAGGGGAAGGGAAGGAAAAATAAGATAAAAGCAGAGAGGAGGCAAACCATAAGAGACTCTTTAACTATAGGGAGCAAACAGAGGGTTGCTGGAGGGGAGGTGGGCAGGGGGATGGGGTAAACTGGGTGATGGACATTAAGGAGGGCACTTGATGTAACGAGCACTGGTGGTCTATGCAACTGATGAATCACTAAACTCTATCCCTGAAACTAATAATACACTATATATTAACGAACTTGAATTTAAATAAAACATTAAAATAAAAAGTCTCCAAAACCAAAATGATAATGGAAGTAGCCACACAGCAATTATGAGAGAGATGTAGCAAGGGGCACCTCTGTCCCTAAAAAAACCAAATGAAAGGGAGGGACTTAATTGGCAGACTCAGAAGTGGGAAATCCTGTTGATGGACGCATTTCTTCGTTGAGGGTGGAGGAGGTTGGGCACACCAGGGTGTGCAGGCAGAACTAGCACTGGAGATGGTAGTGAAGGGTAGGAAGGCGCAGATCCCCTGCCCTTTGCCCCTCCCACATTCCCATCTCCTTTCAGTACCAGGGGGACTCCTGGGACTTCAGGGAATGCCGAGGAAACAGTTCCTTCCTCACCTGGGACAGAGAGCTCATGTCCGCGGGGCTGCCCCCAGTTACGATGATCTCAGACGCCGGCATCCCGGGACTCTCAGCACTGCAGCGGACACACACAGAGCAGCGTCCAGGCTGCGGTGGTGCCTACCATGGGGTGGCAGGGATGTCTCTGGAGCCCAGGGATAGAGACACAGCTCTAGGCACCAAGACGAATGTTTGGAAGGAGATTGTTTTGTAAAGCATGCAAAACCTGGCAGCCACAAAGGGCCCTTCCGCAGTGACAGCAGCCTTGCAGGGCGGACAGACCACCCAAGCCAGCTGGTCCTGGAAGGTGACTGGGGAACCATTGGTGGGTAACAGTCGCTCCCCCCACTGCCTATTAAAATAAAAAATATCATTGATCATCAAAGTAATAGGGTTTTTGGTGGAAAACTTAATAATATTGAGAAGTAAAAAGAAAAAAGTTGTAAAGTATTCTCTTGTTACCTACTTTAACAGTTTTGACTTTTCAGTCTTTTTTTCTATGTATTTATGTTTTTATTTATGTTGTTAAGCTCATGCTGTGTGTTCTACATGTTCTCTACCATATTATATTTTTTCAAAGGCATTTTAAATATTTGCATGATACTCATGTATATACATATATATACATGTACACACACATGAATCTATCTATCCCATTATAAATAAGATTGGGGTAAACATCATTTCTTTGTGCACATTTCTTTTTTTTTTTTTTTTCACAAAATGCAGTCGTATTTTATTATATTTTCTAGTTATCCAAGATTTAGCTATAACAGAATCTTTTTTTTTTTATTCTTATGTTAATCCCCATACATTACATCATTAGTTTTAGATGTAGTGTTCCATGATTCATTGTTTGTGCATAACACCCAGTGCTCCATGCAGAATGTGCCCTCCTCAATACCCACCACCAGGCTAACCCATCCTCCCACCCCCCTCCCCTCTAGAACCCTCAGTTTGTTTTTCAGAGTCCATCGTCTCTCATGGTTCGTCTACCCCTCCGATTTCCCCCGCTTCATTCTTCCCCTCCCGCTACCTTCTTCTTCTTCTTCTTTTTTTCTTAACGTATATTGCATTATTTGTTTCAGAGGTACAGATCTGAGATTCAACAGTCTTGCACAATTCACAGCGCTTACCAGATCTTTGTGCACATTTCTGATTATTTCCTTAAGTCAGATTTCTAGGATAGAAATAAAATTAATAAGCATTTTAAAGGTTGTTGATGTGGCTTCCTAAACTGACTTTCTGAGTTACCATCTAGGTGAATGTGTTGGGTACAGCCTAATATCGTGGGTAAGCCAGATAAGCTTTGAAGCCAGAAAGAGCCAGAAAGAAGTGGATTTGAGTTCTACCTCTGCCACCTCCTAGCTGGCTCATCTTGGGCCTCTAACCCTCATTTGTTCAACTGTACTATGGGGATAGCGCTGCTTGCCTTACAGGGTTGTCATATCGATTAAATAAAAGAAGGCATGTGAGGCCCTTAGCCTGGGACCTGACCCATCGCAAGTGTACAGACCGGCGCATATGCTCTCAGCCTTACCTCGATGCCAACGAGTGGTGACCAGATCTGCACAGTCCCCGCCCACTGGGTGCAGGGACAGCCTGACAGCTCCTTACCACTCTCACTTCCTGCCCAGGCTTCTCTGATGTGTGCAGTAGATGCTCCCTTGGAAGTGCAAGGGGTTTAATAACGTCTTGTAGGCCAGCACTTGACCACTGGGGGAAGGTGGCCAGTGGCTGAACCCCGCCCCCTTTCTTCCTAGACAGATGGTTCTGAGAATCCTTTTATAAAGCTTCTCAGGAGGCCCTGTGGGGTCAGGTTAACAGTGGCCCATGGCAGTGGTCAGTTCTATCTGCAGCTGAGATGGGCTTTCTCTGCTCCCAATCTCCTGCTCCCTCAGGTCCCAGTTTCCCAACCACCACCAGCATGTGAGCCTCTGTATCAGGCTCTGCTTTAGGGGAACCCAGGCTAAGACAGTAAGCATCAGTAAACATTAACTTTTTTCTTATTTTTTTTAAGATGGAGAAGGGGGGAGGGGCAGTGGGAAAGGAAGAGAGAGGATATTAAGCAGGCTCCATGCCCAGCATGGAGCCCGACACCGGAGCCCAACATGGGGCTCGATCTCACAACCCTGAGATCGTGACCTGAGTTGAAATCAAAAGTAAGACGCCTAACTGGCTGAGCCACCCAGATGCCCCTAAATGTTAGCTTTTTTAATGTTACTGCTAATTTTTCATATTTCCCCCATCCAACATATTCTAGAAGAAATTCAGTCACCTACCAAATATTTCTGGGGCTTCCCAGAAATCCTCATTTTATTCCCGGCAGGTGCACCGACCTTTGGTATTCCTGCCACCCTTCCTGCCTCCTCTGTATCGCTAGTCTGTGCTAACTCTAACCTTCTCTGGTTAGCTTCTGCCCAAACTATGAACACACGGGCTCCCACAACCCTACTCTTTTCATCTCCCATATACCCTTAACCCAGGGCTTTGTAGGTAACAGAGGTGCATGTGAAAGGCCCACAGGGATACTCTGACCTCACTAAATATGGATTTTTCCTTTTTTTCTTGGAAAAAAGAATTAACAAACTATGGCAGTTAGGTAAATGATACTAAAATCCATGTGTCCTTTCCCAGAAAATACATCATGCATATTTTAATAAGGAATGAGAACAAATAACAGTTTCTGGAGGCAAAGGAGACAGTTGACTTATTTCCCCCTTTGAGAGGATAGTTCAGGAGACCAGGCTTTTGTGCTCATTTTCACATAAGTAACCTCACATCCTTCCTAGACATTCCTATCACTCCCCAGGGCTTTTGTTCTAACTTCATCATTTCCTGAGTGAAACTGAGTTATAACTACCCTTTCCCTGTACACTTCCACCAAAGTTAACCTCTGAAAACACAAATACAGTTATTGCACTCTGTGGCTTAACACTTGCCAGTGGGTCTTTACTGTCCAGAGAGTGAATGGTCTCTCCATGGACCCCAGGGTCCCTTATGATCCAGGCCCTGCCTATGTCCTAGCATGTCTTTCTCCACTTCTCACCCTGCACCTAAGTCCCAGTTTTCAGTGTTAGCATCACTTGTGAGCTTGTTTGGAAATGCCAATTTGTGAGCCCACTCCAGACCATTCAATCGGAAACTCTGCTGGGGAGGCCCAGCCATCTGTGCTTTAATATACTTGCAGGCTAAAGTCTGAGAACCGCTCACCTAAGCAAAGCAGGTATTCAGTGGCCTCCAAGGTTCAGTGGCCTTGACCCCCTAAGATATCTGACGTTCCTATTCATTCTTCAGGAGTGAGTTTGATCACCATTTCCATGAAGCCTTCTCTGCCTTCACCTGACAGCATTTACCAGTTTACCACTCCTTCCTTGGTGCCCACACATTTTCATCGTGAAGTGTAATATGCTGTTTTTCAATTACTGCAATTTTTGTCCATGTCTTTGACTAGACTGTGAGATGCTTGGGGGGAATAGAAACTCTCTGAAAGTTTGTTTTAACTTTTTTTCTGTCTTTCTCTACATCCACCCCCCACCGTAGCTTTTATAAAAAAGGGGATTGCAGGATAGAATGAGAAGCCACTGTTCAAATGTTCAAAATTGGTGCTTTCCACTAACTGGCACCTCTTCTGACTGCCTCTTTCTGTGCCCCACTGTGCGGTGGTGTCACCAATTTTGTCCTAGATACCAAAGGAACAGATTCATCCTTGGCTCTTGAGAAAGGGGCCTTGTTGTCAGAAAGCGGTCAGTTCCTGATGCTGCAAATAAGTAATTCTGTTTGCTCTACAACGCTGACTTTCTTTTTTAAATGGATCATTTGAACTTTGTAGTTGATTGTGTTTTCTCTTCAGTCTTAGAGCAACAAAAACTCCTTAGTAAACCTTTGCTGCTTAAAGAAACCTTGAAGTTGCCTAATGTTTAGGGCCATTGTATATCATCTAGGGACGGCCCTGTGATTCTCTTCTGACTGTGCCCTCATAGGTCTTGGACCAGAGAGGGCTCTGTTGTGGACTGAGAAACAGAGGGTTCAGGGGGGCCAGGGCAGATGGAGGAGCAAAGACCCTGCCTTTACCCTCCTCTCATTATTGTCTCTACACTTCTAGAAAGGCTGTCTCCACACTTCTAGAAAGGGTGGTGGCTTCCAGTGTGGGCCATCTGGAGGGAGGTCTGCTGCGTCCCTCTGCAGAGAGGCAGTTAAGACTTCCCAGGTGGCTAATGGGCCGGGTCTCACTATATTTCCTTTTTTTTTTTTTTTTTAAAGATTTTATTTACTTATTTCAGAGAGCGAGAGAGCAAGCATAAGCTGGGTTGGGGGTGTGGGAGGGGCAGAGGGAGAAGCAGACTCCCTGCTGAGTGGTAGCCCCCACGCGGGACTCCATGCCAGACTCCATCCTAGGACCCTGGGATCATGACCTGAGCCAAAGGCAGATGCTTAACCAACTGAGCCACCCAGGTGCCCCATCTCACTGTATTTCCTCTACCTAGGTATCCCCCATGGCTAGGACAAGGCCCAGTAGACAGTGAATTCCTACTAACTCATGGCCCAGATTGTACAATTGTGAGTTCTCCAGGGTTTGTGAGCGCTCCGCTTTGGGTTGGATCCTAGATTTGTCTTAATTTGAAAAAAGAGAAGCAAGCAGCCTGCAGCTGTATGGCAGTTTTTCTCCAGGCCAGAGCCTTTCCTAGAAACCATTCAGTGGAGTAGCAGATGGCAAAGTTACAACCTTTATAGCTCTAAGACTTAATAGAAACCATGATCAACTATAGTAATGGACTGTCTTGTAACCCAAATTGATGCTTTTATTGTGCTCTGATGGGCTTGTCACTTGTTCTGCCTCTTTGTTAGTTATGACAAAAATCACTGTCATTATACATCTGGAACAAGAAATCTTTGGCCAATATCCTTTCAGTATGATTTGTATAACTGAAAACTCTCATTTGGATATCGCTTTAAGAACTAAAAAGGAAGAAAGAGATGACTCTGACAAATCCAGGGCATTTCTGAAGAAGCATGAATTGGATTGTAGAGACTGCAGTGAGAGAGCTGGAATATGCTGGAAAACTTGTTTATTCAGAAGAGCTCATCTGGGTCCTGGCAGTCAGGGAATTCTGGGACACAGTTTCTCTCCAGTAAAATTCCTAATTTATGCCTGTAATGGGCCAATTAAGGATGTGGCCGTGGTGTGATAGGATGATCAGCTCATCTTTTTTTTTTTTTTAAAGATTTGATTTATTTATTTGACAGACACAGCGAGAAAGGGAACACAAGCAGAGGGAGTGGGAGAGGGAGAAGCAGGCTTCCCGCCGAGCAGGGAGCCTGATTCGGAGCTTGATCCCAGGACCCCGGGATCATGACCTGAGCTGAAGGCAGACGCTTAACGACCGAGCCACCCAGGTGCCCTGATCAGCTCATCTTCTTCAGGCTGAAGTTATAGATCCCAAGAGCCACATAGTCTGTTTCTATGTGATGCTGCCTGGATGTGGGCCCTGCTCACACGTGGTGAGTGAATGGATGCCCCTCTGGTGGAAGGTACCCAAGATTAATAGAAAAGCCTTCCTTTTGTCAGGTATTATACAGGAAGATGGAACTTTTCTCTGTAATACAGTTTTTGCTTCTACTTCCAGGATGCTGCAATTATAGGTCTGGACAGAGGATAGGGACATGAATAATGGTGGCACCGAGCATTAGCACAACACTCCATTCATCACTGCTGAAGGGCAAATGCATAACCCTCAAAACCATCCTGGGAAGAGGGGAAGGGAGAGGAAGTGCAGGCTCCTTGGGACCCTGATTTACCACTCAGCAGAGGATGTGAGAGTCATCAGAACGGTCCACCTTTTTTAAACATTAACATAGAACGTGACATTGATAATGTGACCATTATGTGCAACTGATTATGGGTCACAGATTGACATGTGGAGATTTCCCAGGCAGGCATTTAATTTCGTGTATATGTGCTCCCTGTTTCTCAGGGGCCACCTACACAGCCAGCAGTGAGTAGAAACTGGGCTCAGATTCATTACTCAGCAAATGATTTCTTGTTAAATGTACCCCATATCCTTCTTGAACGGTGACATGATTGTACCACATCATCAGTTTGTGGCTTGTATAGCAGAGGCTGTGAATCTGATTTTTGTTGTTTACCCACCAGGGCAGAATATTCTGACAAAGAATAGAGGGATTGAGACCTCTGGTTCAGGTCAGAATAAAGGTGAAAGGTTTGGCTTTGGAAGGGGTAAGACCAATTCAACTTAAACTAGGTCCTTAGCCAGGGGCAGGGAGACGAAATAGTACCCAGTCTCCCAGAAGAGGCTGGTATGATCTGTGGGCCCTCATCAGGATTCCTTGGTCTCAGGCGGTTTTAGGGAGCAGTGGGAGTATAACGAAGAAGTGATGTCCCAGAGTCAGGGTCAACACTTTAGGTGTCAGGAGGAAGAGTTTTCTCTGCCCTTCAATCCTTTTAGCTGGACTAAGAATCAAATTAACATGAGATAGATTAACAGGAGAAAATAAAATTTAATTTTGTATGCATGAGGAATCTACACAGACATGAAATTAAAATGACAGCCAGGCAAAATGGGGTCTATATGTCATTCTGAACTGAAGAGAAGGGGGTAAGGGTCTGAGACTTCAAAACAAAAGAGTACAATTCACAGGAAGATGAAAAAGAGTAAACAGTAAACAAGTGTTTGCTTGGCCGCTCAGAAACAATGGGCCATAGAGGACTTTGATCAAATGGGCCTTGCTGGGTCCCTCTCTGTCTACTATGCCAAGTTCATATTATAATAGAGTTGTCTATGGTGATAGCTCTCGTCCTGAGGTAGGTCTTCCATCTGAATTCTTTTTTGGCAGTTGAAGGGGAGGTAAAGAGCTTCTCCTGAATTTGTTGGCTTTTGATTGCTTCTAACTCAAAATTATCTTCATGCCAAAGTGTCCCTTGGGGCGGCTGCCCTTGGCCCCTACACAGGGCAAGGGATGGGGTGGAGGGGTCAGAAAGGGAAGCTGTGACTAGGGGTCTACCCCCTGGCCCAGGGCAGATCCTAAGTACATGGGTGATGGGGTCAGGACCAGGCACCACCTTGGGATTTGTGGCAATATTTTTTTTTTTTCTTAAGTAAGCTCTAGGCCCAACGTGGGGTTTGAAGTCATGACCCTGAGATCAAGAGTCACATGCTTTCTTCTTGAGGTGTGAAGCTGCTGCTGTCCTTTCTGTCCTCTCTGTCCTTCCCGTCCCCACTGTCCTTCCCATCCCTGCTGTATCAGACCAGAAATGGGTCATCAGGTATTTCTGCGGGGAGGGGCTGGGGAAGGCAGAGTCGGACAGATAAGGCAGGGGTCAACTGCTTGTGAAGTTTTTCCTGGAAGGCTCTGTCCTGGAATAATGTCCTCCAAACCAGAAGGAAGGGCTGCTCTGACCCATTGACCATGGGTGGACCAGAAGCCTATGATAGTCCAGGTATCAGGGAATGGGAAAAGGATGGAAATCTGCAGGGAGTCGTTTCTCCAACCCTTAATGACACCTCAGGACATGTCCTCAGACAGGTGAGCTTTGCTCACCTCTTTTTTGGGGCAGTGGGCACAGCTGAGATCCATGTCCCCGTTCCTGGGCTTTCCAGCTCCCCAGAGCCACACTTGCCTGACTCGTGTCTTTAGCTGTCTTCTTTGTCCAAGTTAGACGATGGTAGAAGATAGTTACCAAAAGGTGATTTTTTGGATTTGTCTGACTTACCAATTGCCAGTTTATTCATCTCATTTTGCTTTCCTTGAGCTGAGAAGGTTAAAATGGTGCAAAAAGTCAGAATGGCAGCACTCTGAAGGTGAGTAGGGATAGAAAAAGCCTCATTTTCTGTTTCCGAGAAGTACTCTTTTTCTCTTGGTTGCCCACTGAGACTTGGAATCTACTCTTCCAGTGGGAATGGAAACTTTTATTTGCATTGGTTTCTGTGTTGTGTAACTCAGCCCTGGTTCCAGCAGAAGCTTGATACAAAGCCGCAATGAGCTGAGTGGCACAGGCTGTTTCTTCACCTTCCCCTGATAGTACCTTGTTTGGAGAGAATTATAACTGAAAGGGAAACATATTCCCTCCGGCCAGAGACTTGGCTTAGAAATGCTCATTTGGGGAAGCTCCTTTTTGTTTGCTGGTTAAATAAACCCTCTGATATAAATCAATATTTGTGAGTATTAGGGAAGACCAAGTAAATAAAACCCTACATGTTTATTGCAAACAGAAATGCCCTAGAAATTCTCTAGGGCAAATGAGGAGTGGGAGGGGGTCATTATTTCCTACACGGAGAAAATTAACTGTTTCATTAGTTTACAGGCAAACACATTTTTCCTGAAGTAGTTGTTACTGAAATCTTGCCACATTTGTGCCTCTTAGTAGGCATATGAAGCACAGGAATATTAGGTAGAAATAATGGCATGAGAATTAGCTCCCACCTCATCCCCACCATCTGGGTAAAACTATGGAAAAGGAGGAAAGCTGCTGCTGACATTCGGGGCCTGGCAGAACACTTACAACGAGGCCCTCCTGTTGGACATAAACGACCTCACTGAACATCACGTCAGACAAGGGCATTCTGTGACTGCGGTGAAATCAGAGAAAAAACAAATGGGAGAACTTGATCATTTTGTGTAAGCACAGACAAAAACAAACCACAACAATACCGGACATCCTCCTGTCTTGACTAATGTGACTGGCTGTCACGGCTCTGCCTTTGGTTCCTACCACTTGCCTTATAGGTCAGATTTACTAGGACAACAAGGCTAGAATTAGCCCAGTTTCTGGTAGCATCCAATCCATAGCAAAGCCTGCTTCCTTTAGCCCTCCCTCAAATCACCACCCATGGCCAACTTCTATAATGAACCCTTTCTCCTTTTTATCTTACTGAGATGCCCCATGGTTCCCCATCTGTGTGTTCTCCCTCACTGCAGTGAGCACTAACCCCAGCTCATTCAAGTATGGGTGTGTTCCTGGAGATCTTTGCCTGGAGGACGTTGACACGAACCACTGGTTTCTCAACACCCAGTCCTTCCATCTTTTCTTTCCTGAAAACAAAACCATAATGTGTGGCTATTAAAAGCCTCTTGTTCTTCCCAAAGAGAAGCCTCATTCCCACCGAGAATGCCCCATAATTGGTCTTTGCAAATTAGTCCAGGGATGGGCATGGGGACCAAGTCTGGTCCATGTGACCCAAGAGAAATTGCTTTATTGTGCTATCTTTAATCAGAACTACATATTTTTAATTACTATATAACATTTAGTTGTGTGAAAGTCGTCAATTTTTGGAAATTTTAAAACGTTTCACATATGGCAGTGAGTAAAAGCTTGAGAACTCTAGTGTGCTTTTACTTTCTCTTCTCACATCATTAATTACATCCTGAGATATTAAAACATATGTAGTAATTTAGATCCACATTATTACTTATTTTTTTGTTGTATTTCCTTTTCTCAAGGATTATTTTTGTTATACATCCTGCTTTATTAAGCATAGTCAAAGCAATGTGCCTTCTTCCTTCCCTCCTCCCTCACTTCTTCCTTCATTCATTCCTCTCTCTCTTCCCTCCCTCTCTTCCATCGTCCTCCTCCTTCTTCCTCCTCCTCTTCCTGCTTGTTACATGGCTCACTAGCATTTTTTTAAAGCTTTATTTTTTTCCCTTTCACGTGAGCAGTAATTCTGGGTCACAGTATTCTTTCCTTGAGACTCTACTGATGTTGCCTCTTTGTCTTCTGAAATACTGTTTTAGGAAAGACATGTCATGCTCATCTGATCTATTTTTCTTTGACTATGCATCTTAAAGATAACTTTAATCATAAAATATATATAAAATTTCTCTTGGACAATCCATCAGTTTGCTTCTTGAGTAAGTTGTAGAGTCAACTGAACCATTGCTGAAACTTGTAAGAATAGATAACAAAATACATTTTTTCAGATGCTACATAAGGGGTGCCTGGCTGGCTCAGTTGGTGGAGCATATCACTCTCTCTCTTGGGGTCGTGAGTTCAAGTCCCACGTTGGGCCTAGAGATTACTTAAAAATTTTTTAAAACTAAAAAAAAAGCTGCATAATTAAAACTCTAATCCTTGACAATACTTGGTATTTTAAATTTTAGTTATTCTAGTAATATATGTAGTGGTATCTCATGGTGATTTTAATTTGCATTTTCTGATGACTAATGATGTTGAGCGTCTTGTCATATGCTCATTGGTTATTCCTAAAACTTCTTTTGTGACATGTCCACTTTTTTGCCTGTTTTTCATTGGTTTGTTTTTCATCACCTTAACGAGTTGTAAGAATTATTTTTATATTTGGATACAGTCTTTTAGCAAATACCTGCTTCATTTTAAGAAATCAAACTAGAAATTATAGCCAAAAATCAAAAGATTGGCAGGTGAATGAACAATTACATGTTTTAATCTGAAATGTTTAATAAATATGAATTAGTTTTCTTTTGCTGTTGTGATAAAGTACACAACAGAGTGGCTTGAAATAGCACAAATGTATTATTTTTTTTTTTAAAGATTTTATTTATCCCCAGAGACAGAGAGTGAGCACAAGCAGGGGGAGTGGCAGGCAGAGGGAGAAGCAGACTCCCGCTGAGCAGGGAGCCCAATGTGGGACTTGATCCTAGGACCCTGGGATCATAACTTGAGCCGAAGGCAGACACTTAACTGATTGAGCCACCCAGGCATCCCATAAATGTATTATCTTAAAGGCCTGTGGGTGACAAGTCCAAAATGGGTCTTATTGGGCTGAAATCAAAGGTCTGGGGGAGAATCCATTTCCTTGCCTTTTACATCTTTTAGGGGGCTCCTATGCCCCTGGGCTTGTGGCTTCATTCCTCCATCTTCAAAGACAGCAACGTGAGGCTGAATCCTTCTCATGCTTTCCCCTCTCTGGTTTTATAGACCCTTGTGATTACATTGGGTCCAATGGGATAATCCAGGATAATCTTCCTGTGTTAAGATCAGCTGATTAACAACCTTAATTCCATCTGCCATCTTAATTCCTCTTTGTCATCTAACAACATAGTCACAACTTCTGGGAATCAGGATATGTACATCTTTGGGAGGCCAGTTCTGTTCACCACAGTATGTATTATTAATTCATAAGATTTCTCCATATTTCTGGCTTTTTTGGATTAATCTGTAAACTTCTAGTCCCAGATACATTAGATAAGAGGACTTCTGCAGGGTCTGCAGGAATTTGACAATGTAACAGATAAATCTGACAATTGCCTTTGAGGTACAATAGTTGGCCCATATAGGTGAGCGCCCTGGGATGGAGAGAAATTATTGCCCAATATCACTCATCTGGAAAGTGGCAGAGCTCAGACTTGAACCCAGCTTCTCTGATTTTATTAGCCACACTTTATGACCCTTGCTATTCAGGGGAACTCGAATACTAAAATATGGGAGGCAGGATGGAGACTTAATTAAAAAAAAAGATACAAACCTAGGACAAAGACTGTCGTATTTAGGAGATTTTTAAGAGGGTGGCATTAAAGTAGATAAAGCAGAATACAGGGACTCATGGAAGGGACAAGGGACAGAAACCATTGGCCCCTTTTACTCAACTTTGGTGGAAAAGACATTCCATGAATGGCACCATGCATGGCATTCCCTGAGTGCCAAAAGCAGGTGAATGGAGGATTGAGGGAGGTGGTCAGGAGGAGCACTATGGGAGCATGTGGGAGCACATCTACAAGCTCCCTCACTAAGAAGGGGTGAGTGACATCTGCCTGGGGGTGGTTGGGCAGGTGGAAGCTGAGCCTGAGGGTTTTTACCGGATCTCACAGTCCTAAATGAATGTTGAGGTTGAGGAGACCTGGGAGTGGTGGTTTACAGGATAGTTTGGGCTATACTGGTATGTAATATACAAGTGATATCAATGACAAAATATAATTAAAGCAACAAATCCATGACTACAAACTTCTGATCACTAAGGCAGCTGTGCCACACGTTTTCTGGATGGACATAAGTACAACGTACGTGCATCATACTGAAAGCTTCGGTGGAGAACAAGGCAGTACCTGCCTAATGATGTCCAGTTGTCTCCTTCCTCTCTGCAGTTTGTCACTGAAAGTCTTTGCCCTCTTTATTCCAAACTAACCTGCTGTGGAACTGTGCGTCTTAAAGAGCCTCTGGTTCCTGGGTTCCAAGGGTCAAGCTGCCCAATCAGACTGCAGGTTGCAAGAGAATGTCCACATTCTCCGAAGGCCCAGAAGGCTGAGTGGCGTGACCTCGCCCTCCTCACTTCTGAGCGTTTGATTTCCTGAGAATGTGAATGTGTCCTGGGCGGGTGAGGGGTCCCAGGTCAGTGCCAGAGACCTAAAAAGACCAAGAGAAGGATTGTCTGAGGTGTAGGGATCCACACTAGAAGCAGCACGGGCACTGTTGCAGTTAGGAATTGTAATGGTGTTTAAAAACATTGTATCAATGTTTAAAAAATTAAAGGAAAAACAGAAATGAAAAAAAGGCTCTTTTTATAAAGACTAACTGAAAAACAGTACTTTGAGAATTTGCGTTTTGAGAACCTGCTCGGTTTCTCATTCTCCCCTCTCCTTTCTTCCGTCATTTCCTCCACTGTCTTGATTGGCTGTTATTATGAGAAAATGCAGGTTGCAAAGAATCCCCTCAAACCTTGAAGAAACTGTTAGACTGTTCAGTTAGTAATGTTGAGCTGTTAACCTGTTTTTCACATTAAAGTCTATTGTCTAGGATCACTGAACCAGAGCAAATAGACCAGACACCTGGTTAAAGTGTTAGTGTAACAACAGCAAAAGCTATTGAGCACAATTTCTGATTGCTGGGAAGACTGTATGTTTCCAGGTTTCATTCTGTCACTTGGAATCAAAGCTACAGTCTCTATGCTCATATTCCCCAGAGCCTCAAAAGCTGCTGCTGCATGTGCTCATGGGTCCAGTGGCAAAGGGGAGAAGCATGCACTATATCCTCCTGTCCATTTCTCAGATTTTTTTCAGCATCACACGTAACCTCCTTCTTTCATTAGTCAAAACGCCCCAAAAAAACAAAACCAAAAACAAAACAACCCCCCAAACCCCACTCACTTACAAACTGATTCATGCAAATTACTTCCTTTGGGCCTCCCACTGTTTCATCTGACATTTGCAGATAGATGTGTTTGGATCTCAATTTGGGCCACTTGTTATTAATAAAACATTCATCATACTCGCATGCATATGGATTTCTGACTATTTTGGTTTACTGTCAAAACAAAAGGCTGCCCTTGAATTAGAGGCTTCTTATGAAATATTAAAACCGTGTTAATGATTTTCACTTAATCACTTTTCACACGGGCCAGATTTGGTTTATGGTTTGGTAAATGTCAAGGGTACTAGTTATGGTGATTTTGAATGACCCTCAGTGGTTCTCTGAGTTTGGGCAGGGCCCATCTGGTCATTTGATGATTTCAGCATATGGGTCATTGCAGATCCAGGAATCGCTTGATAGATTCAGGAACTAGCATGTGCACCACTCAAAGACCCTGGTTTTCCATTAGTTCTTTGTAGTTGGCAGTAAGTTTCAGAGCAGATGTTTTTTTCCTTTGACCTTGATTCATGTGGGGTGGGAGGAGCAGGGAAAATCTGGCTTTCTCTGTACATCTGCATGGTTTTTTAGTCCAAAAGAAAAAGACCAGGTACTTACTGAAACTAGTTTTGAATCCCTAGAGTATAAAGGTCATTTAAGTAAGTGAAAAATGAATATGTAAGTCAGTACATCAAAACTACAGTAAGAAGGGATGATGTAATCTCAACAGAGGAAAGCTGATGTTTTGGAGACTTTTGTCTTTGTTTCAGTTTATGAATTACCAGAAGGTTCATTTGCATGCGTGCATGCATAAGAGTGCATCACTCACATGCCATTGTTCTTGGTATCTGGTATCTCTTGATACCAAAACCACAGGGAATGCTTTTAAGATAGAGCCTAAAAAATATAGACACTTGCTGACTTGTAATTAACAAAAAAATTTAAAGATTTTATTTATTTGACAGAGAGACACAGTGAGAGAGGGAACACAAGCAGGAGGAGTGGGAGAAGGAGAAGCAGGCTTCCCGCGGAGCAGGGAGCCCGATGCGGGGCTCGATCCCAGGACCTGGAATCATGACCTGAGCCGAAGGCAGACGCTTAATGACTGAGCCACCCAGGCGCCCCTGTTAACTATATTTTGAGAGTCTCTCATCGCTGTGACACAAGGATCTCCTTATGATCTGCAGTCACTTGTGTTCTATTAGTCTCTCATCTTATATAAAAGTTGACAATGTGCATGAATATATATTTTGTTCAGCTATTCCAGTAGTTCTTTGAGGGAGATAGGGAAGGTGGTGCTGTTCTTCTATGGTAAATGAGAAAACTACGAGTCTATCATGATTGGTGAAAGCTCTGAGATTTTACCATACGTGCAAGCAGACATGTGAGCCTGTTTCTGTTCTCTGGATGCTGGCAGAAGACATAAAAATCCTAGGTCAGAGACAGAGGCAGCACCGCAAACAGCATGAGCATGGTGTCGACTCCTCTTCGCCATGCCCTCCAAGTCCTAGGGGTACGTAGATGGGCCTGGACGGATGCTGCCCCTGCCCTGGATTGTGTTACAGAAGAGGAATTTGTTTTTCTAGTGAGCACTCAGGAAACCTGCTCTTTGAGTGGGAATATTACCTTACCCTTCAAGGTTGCTTGCTGCAAAAACAACCCTGAGAAATGAACCCCATACAGAACCATCATAGCTTTGCATTCTCAGCATACCCAGCAAAAATATGCAGGTGTTCAGGACCCATGGGCATTGCCTCTCCCAACAGAGTCTGGGTGGATTACGTGTTATTTGCAGGTTTACGAGGCGAGGAAGTGGCAGAGCTAAAGCTCAAATCTAGGTTTTCTGATGCTAGCTTCAGTACTTTTTCATTAATGTTAATTAATGTTAATGTCACTAATGTTAATACTTATACTAATACCAACATGAATACTGAATACCAGTACCAATAATATATGGAGCAGTAACCTTACACCAGAGACTGCAGGAGCTAATTTATATACATTATCACTAAATCTTGTCACGTCCCTAGCAAGTGGGTACTATGTTGTCCTTTAAAAATTAAAAAAAGAGGCCCAATTAATTACATTTCCTAAGTTCACACAGCTAGAAAATGGTAGATTCCAAAGCGCATGCTGTTTTCAGAAGCCCAGACAGTTTCTTTTATGGGTGTAATTTTAGTGGTACCAGAAATCCTCTATCCAAACTATCCCTTTCACAGCCTTGTCAATCCTTGAATCCCTTACGGTGAGAGATTTGATCTTTTGATTAAGACTCTGTTTCTTGTTAAAAATCCAAATTCCTTGGGAGGGCTAACACTGTCACGTCAGTCACTTTATACTTGAGAATGAACAAGTTGAAAGGTCCGTTCGTGTTTGTAGGTGTGGATGGAGTGGAGGGCAGAGAGGACGTGAGGGTATAGGCATTTTGGGAAAAAAGGCTACAACAAGGAGAGAAGTTAAGGGATGAAAGAGGGGTGGGCTAAAAATACGAACATTGTCCACCTCAGTGTGGTTCGTGCTTCAATTCATTGTACTTAATGGTTGGATATCGAATATGGAGAAATCACATCAGGCTATAAAAATCAGCACAAAGCTGATTCTGACGTCTTTGTGTGCCCAGGCAGTTCTGCAGTCCCCAAGAGTGAGGGCTTTGGAGCCAGAGGGTCTGAGTTCAGTCCTAACTCATCCATTCATCTGTGTGTGATCTTGTATATTTTCCTAAACACTGCGCCTCAGTTTCTTCATTTGTGAAATTGGGATAATGATGGGGTTGTTAGAAGAAAACCTGACGTTTAATTAAGCACTCAGTAAATATAAGTTACTATTATTGTATGTTCTTATTTAGGTCACCTCAAGTTCTTTTTGGAATGAGAGCTAATCTATAAAATAAGAATATTTAAAAAACATAACCTCTTTTAATTTATTATAATGTAATGTTAATAGTGTCTTATTTTCTGATTTTCAACTTACATGAAATTCCAGAAATAACTGAGAAATGCTCAATTAGGTTCAATTGATTATAATGCTATTTACATAAAAATAGTTATTCCCTGAATAAACTATAACTAAGAATAAAATTCATTGAAGTTTCTTTGGTTACCAAAGCAATTGTTTTTTTATCAATTTTGTATCAGTACTGTGCTGGTTTCTGAGGGAGGACACCACTGTGAAGAAAACATAGTCCCTTTACAGAGAACCCACAGTCTAGTAGGAAACACTGAGAGATGAACAGATTAGTATTTTATTATTATTATCCATTCTTGGAGGATTGACCTTCTGGATAGTGTTCTATTTCATCCCATATCTTATTTTTTTGAGGTTTACTTCGTCTAATACTAATATAGTTACTCCAGCTTTCATTTGTATAATGTTTGCATGGTTTATCTTTCTCTATCCTTTTACTTTTTATCTATATATGTCTTTAAATTCAAAGTAGATTTCTTAAATACAACATATATTTGGGTCTTGCTTTTTTATCCGATCTGAAAGTTGTTGCATTGTAACTTTTCCTTACATCATCCATATTTAATGTGATTATTGATATGGTTGGATTAAAATCTATTATTTTTCTGGCTATTTTTCATTTCTTCTATCTGTTCTTTGCTCTCCCACCTTTTCTACCTAGAAGATTTTTATGATTCTATTTTATCTTCTCTATTGACTTATTATTTATACCTTTTTGAAATGTCTTTTAGTGGTTAACCTAGGGCTTATAATATACATGTTTAATAATATCTTCAAGTGATACTATGCAGCTACATGTGTGGAGTAAGGACGTTCCAACTGTATATTCTCAATTCATCCTTTCCATTCTTCTACTTTTTCATATGCTATAAACACAGAATGCAGTGCTGTTATTTTTTAGAGTAATTAAAAGTAAGAAAAGATTAATTTTACCTTCATTTATTCCATTTTTTAAATTCTTGTGGGTTTTTTGTGGGTTTAGTTGTCAGTCCAATGTATTATTTCTGCCTAAAGCACTTTAACATTTTCTGTAGAGTAGGTATGCTGGCAATAAATTTTCTGTTTTTTTTTTTTTTTTCTGAAAAGTATTTATTTTTCCTTCCTTTTGAGTGATATTTTTGCTGGATATAGAATTCTAGGTTTGCAGTTTTTCTTTCACCACTTTAATGGTATTGTCTTTTACCTTGGATGTTGCTGATGGTAAGTTTGCTATAAGTTTTGTTTTTCTTCTTCTGTATATAATGTTTCTTTTATATCTGCTGTCTTCAAAAATTTTCATTGTCTTTGTTTCTAGCAGTTTGAATATAATAGGCCTAGGATTTTTTTTTTTTTAAATCATGTTTGCTTTTCTCTGGACTTCTTGGATCTGTTGTGTCATGACTATCATTCATTTGGAAAACTCTTAGCCATTATTTTTTTTTTAACTATATATATACATATATATATTTAAAGATTTTATTTATTTATTTGAGAGAGGTGAGAGAGAGAGAGCATGAGCAGGCTGGGGGGCAGAGGGAGAAGCAGGGTCCCCACTAAGCAGGGAGCCTGCTGCGGAGCTTGATCCCAGGACCCCTGGGATCATGACCTGAGGTGAAGGCTGATGTTTAACTGACTGAGCCACCCAGGCACCCCTTTAACTATATTTTTCTGATCCTTTCTCTCTCTCTCTCTCATCCTCTGGAATATTGTTCCACAGCTCTCAGATGTTCCATTTTTAAATTTTTTTCTTGCTGGGTTTTAGTTTAGGTAATTGGTATTGACATTTCTTCAAGTCTACTTTTCTTTCCTCAGCTGTATTGAATGTACTGATGAGCAGTTGAAGGCATTCTTTATCTTTATTACTGTTTTATTTATTTCTAGCATCTCTCTGATGAAATTACCCCTCTGATCTTGGATATCTACCACCTTTTCAATGATAACTTTTAATATATTAATCAGAGTTATTTTAAATTTTCTGTCAAAGAGTTCCAGTGTCTGGGGCAGAGACTGGAATCTGCATAGGGTTTTAAGCAGTGCTCAGAGTTGCTTATCACTATGTAAGTTTATAGAGAATCATCACAGACCAGCGAGTTCACTTGGCCAGCTTGCCAGGAGTAAAAGTGAAATAATAAAATAGAAGAAACCCTCTGGAACTCTGTTAGAATATTATTCTTCCTAGAATACTTAAATGTGGCAAACTTAATTCCAGAACTCTGAATTCATAATCTCTTCATCACAAGAGCTTTATCCCTTCTCTAGCTCTTATAGAAATGTTTTGAACATTAATTTAAGTATATTTTTTAAGGAGTAGATTATAGGTTCCTTTGATCCAATTTGTTAAAAATGTTTCTTTTTCCCTGTCACTAATTCCCTCACTAATTTCTACAGGCAGTATTTCTTTAGAAAATGCTCCTAAGGCTTTCGCACATGCCTAGACATCTAACGTCAAGATTTTTTTCAAAGCACAGTCATGTTTTTAATTTCCAAAACAGCCAGAAAAATTACATAGGTGGCTTTGAGAAATAACTCCCCCACCCACATGCACACATGAGTGTGCACACACGTGTATACAACATAAATAATGTGATAGTTCCTTAAAAAAAACTTGGAATATTTTGTTAATCTCGCTGTTGGGGAGTATATTATTCCTGGGGACCATTGTTTTTTTTTGATATGTGAATAATATAAGCTTTACTTCACAAGCTGTTCACCCATCTATCCACCCATTTATCCATTCATCCAGTTCATTTATTCAACAAACATCTGGATGCCTATCTGCCAGATACTTCATTAATAATAAAAAGATGCTTCTTGCGTGGAGTTTGCCATTTACCAGAGGAGATAAGATGTAATAATAAGTTATGATAATATACAATAAAGTGTGGCATTCTTACTGCACACTAGAAGCAGAGCCTGCATGAAACACCTGTTTGCCCTTTCAATTGCTGGCTAATTTCTGGCACTCATTCTCTACTGTGCTCAGCTGCAGAACTCAGACTCACTCAGAATGAGTCTGCTGGTGTTCCTTTCATGTTCTCTTGGGTTAAAAATCTCTCCCTGATGTACATGCACAATCCCAATAATATTTATGAGAGTTACTAGTGCCAGCAGGAGGCTCTGCCCCTGAAGCTGTTGGAAGGCATTTGAACAGCTTTTCAGTGAAGATTAATGATTACAGAAAAGAAAAAAATCTTGGTCTGTCAGCTGGAAGTTAACTCGAAGGGATATAACAGAAGAAAGCCAGTGAGGATACTTCACAAGCGAGGTGTGTTTGAGGAATTTATGTTGGAACTGAAGCTTTGATGAATTACATGTATAATGCTACTCGCAGGAAGATGTCAAAGTTTGTGGATAACAACAGAGAAAATAATGAGGGTTACTATTTCAGAATGCCAAGCACATCAACGATAATCTGTTTGTCCCAAGAGAATAGTAAGCAAATGCATTTCTTTGGGTTAAATTCATTTGCGAAGACAGACTTAGAAAGAAAGCTGTCTCAAGTGGAACTGGGTTGCTGTAAAGGAGATGCAGATTATACTTCCAGTAAGGACTCAGGCTTTCAAACTTCCACAGAGCATTGGATCCTGCAATTAAACAGAGTTTTGCTCTCTCTGACTTTCTGGTCTTCTCTGGTCTCTCTGGGTTGAGAACCTAGATGGAAAAATGGAGTGGAGAGTGAAGTAAGTAAAGCCTTCGTTCAGGAATTTTAGTTATTTCCCAAATACATATGTGCTTTGGTCATTCCTCAAAACACTATTCAGATAAGTTTGACTATTTGATTTCCTTGGGAATCTTGCCTCTTCTCATTGTGACTGAGAAACTTACGCCTTTTGAGACATAAAGTTCCTATAAAGCCTTCTGTAAATTTTGATTCCACAATTTGGTGCTATATACAAGAGTCTCTCACTCTCTCCCTCCTTTTAGTGCTCTAGATGTTCTGCTGCATTCCACATTTTAAGAAAGCTGCAGGGAAGAACCAGGCAGGGTGTCATCATCTTTACGATTAAAACATTATCAATATAGCCAATGTAGGAAAGCCATCACCTGAGACAGAATCCTGAGCCAGAGGTCCTTATCCTTACAGAACAAGCTGTCCTGTTCCACCATCTTGAAGAGAAGGCAGTGTCAATGTGGGCAGTGTCAATGTGGGGTCTGGGTGGATGGTCACCTGCCCCTCAGAGATGGTCTGGTGTCTGTGGTTTTTGACATCTTTTCTTCTCCTTCTTCACCTTCTCCCCTTCATCAGAGCAAAGAGTTCTTCCTGAGTAATAAATTTAAAAATTACACATTTCTACAGGCTATAAATCTATATGTTCTCCCCCTCATTTCATGAACCTTACTGAGGTAAATACACTTAAGAACAGGAATAAGAAATATTAGGCTTCGAATATCATGTACTGTTAGAAACTAACTGGTCATGAGGAGAGAATTCTCCTTTTTGAGGTTTGGATTTGGGCAAAGCAAGCTCTGTATGATTAAAATTCCTTAGATATTTCAACAAGAAATAGCTATGAAATAGAACTCAGAATTGTTTTGTAAGCACAATAGTTAAGTAATTATCACAATAATAGTGATTGTGTTGCACTATATGCTATGATTTTTTACAGGTCATATTTGATTTCACAATTCTTTAGATTAAGTGTTATGTTGGTAATACACATTTGATAGGCTCAAAAAAGGTTAAGTGATTTGCCAGAGTTACACAATGTTGAATGTGGAAGCAGAGACGCATCATCTTAGAGTCTCATCCTTTAACGTCTAGATTTTGCTGTTTGAACAATAGCCCAGGGCAGGATTATTCAAACACAAGCACTTCTGAATGTTGGGAGAGTGCCAGGTATGCATCTTTAGGTTCAGTGTTTTTTTATTTTTGTTTTTGTTTTTGTTTGCTCTGGAGGTCACTTACGCCCTGAGGTTCATATGTATACTGAAGGAATATTAAAAGAGCAACTAAAATCCTGACAGTGAAATTGATGGTAGATAATAGGTCAGAGGATCATAATGGGATAAATTAACTGCAAAACGAGAGAACAAGGAGGCTGACTTTTGCATTTCGGCAGTGTTTTAAGTTTCTTTTGATTCAATTTACTTTCGCTCTGTGTTTTCTTTGAACATTTTTGGCCACATTTAGTGCTCTAAGGCTTGCTGATTTTAGCCTCATGCCTTTCCTCAACTTATACCAAAAGTTTGTAGTTAAATTCCTAAGATGCATTGAAATTTTAGATACTAATATGCCTGCATTATTTCCAAATTAAATACGTTTTTCCTGATTTTAGAAGGCTTATAAAAAGGGCAATGCCTTTTACCAAAAAATATTCAGCATGTCCTTTTCACTCTTTTTAAGTGCTGCCTCTGAAAAGCAGAGAGTACTCTCCTGGGCCATATTTAAATTTGCAGTGCACACACTCGTCACAAGGTTTGGATCTGGCCTGGGATTGTTAAGATTCTTTTCCTTGGCTGGCTCTTTAATCAAGGTATTGATTAAAGTTCTGTTTTGCATCCACTCAGTGGTTGGCCAACTTTTGGAAGCTGTATGTCTGGTCTTCCTCAGTATGATGACACTTAAAATATTAGGTACCAGAAATACATCTTAATATCTAGAAGATATTTTTCAAGGGAGAAGGTCTTCTAAGCTGAGCTATACAACTGCTTGCTATAACTCAGGGTTTTTTTTTTCCCCCTCAGGTGGTTGCTTCCCCTTTTCTTAGCCAAAACTCATTTTGCATACTTATTTGAACATAATACATTATATTTATTCACTTGTTTATCAATTCTTTCACTCATTTGTGATTTTGTTTTTTCTATTAGACTGCATTTCTTGAAGTCATAGCCAGCGTCTGGCCCATTGTAGTTACCCAGTAGATATCAACTGAGTGATAGAAATATTTTTTTTCCCAGCTATATTGAGGAATAATTGACAAATATAATTGTATGTTTAAAGTATACAATGTGGGGCGCCTGGGTGGCACAGTCATTGAGCGTCTGCCTTCGGCTCAGGTCGTGATCCCAGGGTCCCGGGATAGAGCCCCACATCGGGATCCCTGCTCGTCAGGAAGCCTGCTTCTCCCTCTCCCACTCTGCCTGCTTGTGTTCCCTCTCTCGCTGTGTCTCTCTCTGTTAAATACATAAATAAAATCTTAAAAAAAAAAGTATACAATGTGATGATTTGATATACACTGTGGAATAACTACTAAGATCAAAATGGTTGATACACAATCATCTCAGAGTTAACTCTTCATATTTTTTCTTTTTGTGGTGAGAACATTTAAGATCTACTCTCAGGAACTTTCAGGTAAACAATACCATATTATAAAGTTTGTACCCTTTGACCTACATCTCTCCATTTCTTCTTCCTTACAGTTTTTGGCAACCATTATTTTGTTTTGTTTCTATAAAAATATCCTTCAAATTTGTTTGCCATGAGTATGTAATACTTTATGATTAGTTAAATGCGTTATAGTTAAAAACAGATTTGTAAGAATAGTGATTTAATATGACTTTGTAAGAAATATTTCTGTCAGGCAGATTGAACTTTGAAGCATGATATGTGTAATTTAGAAAGCAAAGATGGGATTTTAAGGTTGCTCTGGACTATTCATTGGTCACTCAACAAGAGAACATCCAACAGAACAAATGTATCTCTAAAACCGTAATAAAGTCCATGCATCTTCCTTGTCTCTTTTAGCAGTGTGAAATAATTATATTTATGATTACAAGCGATGTTTCATTAAGCTAGCCCTATGTTATTGAATAAATCATAATCTTTAAAGTGAAGAGAGGTTGGCCTAACCAAGTCACACATCATACAGACGTTGATCCCAGGGGGTTGAACATTTATCTACACCAGGTCTGATAGCTTTCACGAAGAGCAGGCTTGTTTCGGCAATTCGTGATTCATTTAAGGAAGTGTGGTATTTTTAGACATGCCCTTGTGATCTATGTGAATGATGTTTTCTAAGGCTGTCTGTACATAACCAGTGTATAACCATACACAGCAGTTCGGAATGCCCCACAGTTTCATTGTCAAAACTGAAATTGTGGAGAAAGTTAAGCTCATGAGTGTAGGTTTAAAAAAAGAAAAATGTATAACTGAAAATGGCTACAAGTAAATCAGAAACATCTTTCGATGCTCAGTTAAAAAAGGCATCACAAAAAAAAAGAAGACAAATTTTGGTCATGATACTGAAGGATAGAGTGATATATAATTGTATGGATAAATGTATACACTTAAAGCTTAGCAATTTTTTCATTCACATTAAATTCACTATCTACTTTAAAATATAATTGACTACATTTTAGGAAGAAGAACATGGTACTAGCTGGCATTTAATCATAAGAATACCATTTTCCTCATTTTCCAAGTGAGCAAACTGAGCTTCAGAAATGTGGATTAACTTTGAGGTCACACAGATCTTATGTGACAGAGCCCAGATTCAAATTCATCTTGCTCTGTGAGCTGCAGGACTTAACCCTCTACAGCACTCCTGCCCTCTGAAGGAACTCGACTCAAGGCACAGAATTGCCCAAAGAGGCCTGCTTCTCCAAGGGTGAGCTCAAGTCTCAGGTCACACAGCTTGGAAAAAGGGCAAGTCCCGGGGTGGGGAAAGCAATGATAACCTTGACTCTGCCGCTTGTGGCTGTGAGGAACTTTCTAGGGAAAAGTTGGGTCAGATTTTCTGGCTTGATTGAGGGAATAGAGGCAACTGTGGTAGGAACAAAGGGTAGCTCCCTTCACTTCTGTGTCTGTAGCCTGGCCTCTCAGCTAAGGTTTCAGTCAGGAAGGACATTATCCAGTGTTTTTTTTTTAATATATATTTTTTAAAGATTTTATTTATTTATTTGACAGAGAGAGACACAGTGAGAGAGGGAACACAAGCAGGGGGAGTGGGAGAGGGAGAAGCAGGCTTCCCGCGGAGCAGGGAGCCCGATGCGGGGCTCGATCCCAGGACCCTGGGATCATGACCTGAGCCGAAGGCAGACGCTTAACCGACTGAGCCACCCAGGTGCCCCTATCCAGTGTTTTTGAATTAGGTGCATGTTCATTGGGTCAGTGGTTTTGAACGAGTTGGACTCAGATTCATTGTACTGTAGACATGGTTTTCCTAGCAACACTTGAAAACATATAAGACTTTGCCACTTCCCTGTTAGCATGTTCACTGGCGAATGGGACAGACACTGTAATCCTGTGGCCTACGGTGGGTAACTGTGTACACGGTGTTTCTCCTAATCATCACCCCCCTGCTCACTTCCTGCTGTTTTTCTGCCAATCTCACATGCCAGGGATTATCCACTGGCTTTCTGCCCTTTTCGCCTGCTACTGCCAGGTACTACGTATGCACATGGGCCTGCTCTTGCTGCTTTGGGAGGCCAAGATGCTCCTCTGCCAAGGCTACGCAAGGAGGGCCAAGGATATGCAGATCAAGAGGAAAGCCGGCCAGGGATCCTCTGCACTGCAGGGCTGAGCACCTTGGCCAGAGCCTGGGGCCTGTGCTGATCTCCCTTAAGAGTTAAAAATTCAGGGGCGCCCGGGTGGCTCAGTCGGTTAAGCATCTGCCTTTGGCTCAGGTCATGGTCCCAGGGTCCTGGGATCCAGCCCCACATTGGGCTCCCTGCTCAGTGGGCAGTCTGCTTGTTCCTCTCCCTCTGTCCCTACCCCACTCGTGCTCTCTCTCTCATATAGATAAATAAAATCTTAAAAAAAAAAAAAAGTTGAAAAGTCAGTGAAAAGATGTGTTGCTATTCCTTTCTCTACCTTCTTACCAGATAGATTAATTAGTGGGACAGGAAGCATGCTAGTTGAAAATCACCACTTTGGGTGACACCAGGAATGTTTTCTCTTAATTTGTGAAACCCGTGTTTCTGGAAATAAGGCATGTTTTGTGGTCAGTAATGCTTAGAAACAGTTGAGTGAGGGGCACCTGGGTGGCTCAGTCAGTTAAGTGTCCAACTCGAGGACTCTAGGTTTCAGCTCAGATCATGATCTCACGGGTTGTGGGATCAAGCTCAGCATCAGGCTCCCTGTTCAGTGGGGAGTCTGCTTAAAGATTCTCTCCTGCTGTCCCTTCCCCAGCTCATGTGCGTGTGCTCTCTCTCTCTCAAATAAATAAATCTTAAAAAAACAAACAGTTGAGTGAATCAGAACCTGTATTGTTTCTTTATTAAAAGCCTTACCTCTGCAGTGACCAATTGGATTTTGACCACAATGGCGCTGAGGAAAAGTAACTCCTATTTTACCTTGAAGGAGCTCCAACATATAGGTTCTACCATATTATGTGTTTCTCATTGCTAAGAGCGATAAAAAATTAATGGCTTAGTTGTGGATTATTGCTTAGTTGATAGGAAACTATCTTGGAGGCCTTTTTTAAAAATAATATGTTCAGGGGAAAAATTTGGCTTTTGGGTACTATCTACTAATAAGGAAAGGATGATGGATTAAACAAGAGTTACTTTCCCAGGGTAATCATTAAATATTTATGTAGGGCACAGCAAATGAACATAATAGAAATGAGTTTTAGCAAGTTAACAGCACCATTTATCTTTAAAGCGCTTTATAAAAACAAGCTAATTAATCCTCCCACCCTGTATATGATGAAGTGAAAATCTTGTAATCCTCTCTTTTGTTTCTTCCTCATCAACTTAGCTTTATTTAAATAACTTTTAGTTGGAATGTGTTTTTGGTCCTACTTGATTGTCCTCAGTGATAGATTCATTGCTGCCCCCTGGGAGACCCACTTGATGAAGTGACACTCCCAACAAGAAGGTGAAGTCAGATTGAGCTGGCCGATCCCAGTTGGAGAGCTCATTTATAACTTTCTGAAGTTGTAAAGGAGATAGAGCCTCCCAGAGGACCACAGCTCCAGACAGGTCAGCCATTCCTTCCAGACATTTCTCATTGGGCAGAAAGTTAAAAATTAGGTTCAGTAAAAGTGATCTGCCGTGATTTTGCTAAACCATTTAGTATCTTCCTGCTGAATCCTGCCTTCTATTTACATAAACTGACTTACAGTTTATCAACTTACCAATTTTGTCAATTTTTCTTTTTTCCCAGTTTTATTGAGATATAATGGACATACAGCATTGAATTACTTTAAGATGTATAATATAATGATTTGATATATATGTGTATTGAAAAATGATCACATAAGTTTACTTAACATCCATCAGCTCACATAATCATATTTTTTGTTGTGATGAGAACTTTTAAGATTTATTCTCATAGCTACTTTGATTTATATAATACAGTATTATTAATTATAGTCACCATGCTCTACATTACATCCCCAGAACTTATTTATTGTATAACTGGAGGTTTGTACCTTTTGACCACTTTCACCCACTGCCCCCCCCCCCCAATCCTTTGGCAACTGTGGCAACTATCAATCTCTTCTCTGTTTCTGTGATTCCGTTTTTAGGGATTCTACATATAAGTGAGATCATATATAGTATTTGTCTTTATCTGTCTGACTTACCTCACTTAGCATAGTGACCTCAAGGCCCATCCATGTTGTTGCAAATGGCAGGATTTCCTTTTTTTTTTTGACTGTATAATATTCCATCATGTGTATATCTATCTATCACATTTTATTAATCCATTAATCTATCAGTGGACACTTCTTATGTCTTGGCTATTTTAAATATTGCTTCAATGGATGTGGGAGTACAGATATCTCTTGAGATAGTGATTTCACTTTCTTTGGTTATATGCCCAGAAGTGGAGTTGCTGGATCATATTTTTATTTTTTTTCCATTTTTTAATAACTTTATGTTTTGATATAATTTTAAATATAACTTAGACAAGTTTGAAGAATGGTGTAAAGAACTCTTTATTCCAGTTTATTCCAGTTCTGCCAGTTGTTTACATTTTTCCCTATTTGTTTATCATATTTTTTCTCTCTCTTTTATTTTTTCTGAATCTCAAAAATAGAGTATAGGGGCGCCTGGGTGGCTCAGTCGTTAAGCATCTGCCTTCGGCTCAGGTCATGATCTCAGGGTCCTGAGATCGAGCCCCGCATCGGACTCTCTGCTCAGCGGAGAGCCTACTTCTCCCTCTCCCACTCCCCCTGCTTGTGTTCCCTCTCTCGCTGTGTCTCTCTCTGTCAAATAAATAAAATCTTAAAAAAATAGAGTATAACCTGATTTTCTCAGAATAATTCTGTGTATGTAAATGCTCAATATTTAAAAGATTGATATCTTTAAAAGAATATTTTTTAGGGGCGCCTGGGTGGCTCAGTCAGTTAAACATCCCACTCTTGATTTTGGCTCAGGTCATGACCTCAGGGTTGTGGGATAGAGCCCCGAGTCGGGCTCTGTGCTGGGTGTGGAGTCTACTTAAGATTCTCTCCCTCTGCCCCTCCCTCACACTCTCCCTCTCTAAAAAAAAAAGATCAGGGGCGCCTGGGTGGCTCAGTCGTTGACCGTTTGCCTTCGGCTCAGGTCATGATCCCAGAGTCCTGGGATTGAGCCCCGCATCGGGCTCCCTGCTCCGTGGGAAGCCTGCTTCTCCCTTTCTCACTCCCCCTGCTTGTGTTCCCTCTCTTGCTGTGTCTCTCTCTGTCAAATAAATAAATAAAATCTTTAAAAAAAAATCAAAGAATATTTTTTAAAGGTCTATTTTAAAGACAAGACTATTTAAATGGCAATAGTATTTAATAGAATCAAATAACTCAAGAATAAAAAAACATACATTTTGCATTTGAAGTAAATCTCTTAAAGTTAGGGCCAGCTCTGCTACATAGTAGGTATTCAAGTATTCAGTGAATAAATGATTATAAATTATTTAAAAAGCCTAAGTATTCCAAAATTGTTTATATTTCCTCTTCTTATCACATTTTCTTTCTGCAACAAAGATTTTAAGAGTAACCTTTATTCTATAATTTAGAACATGAGTATTTAACCTTTCAAACTTGTTTAATAATGCAAACCACAGACTAATAAGTTATCTTTACATTAGTGAATTAAAACACTGTTTTTTATTAGCTTCTGCTTCAGCTTAATAACTGCAAAAAGTCAACACATTCACAACTGTGTTAAGTCTTAGGTTAATTTATGTCAATTTTGATTTGGAATCAGAGAATGCATTTTATCTTTTAAGCAAAAAATATGATGACGTAAAAAGTCTAAAATCTTCAAATAAATTTAAACTATCTGAACCAAAGAATTCCCTCATCATTACTTCATCATTTTTGGTAAGGAAAATAGGATAGGGTTACTTGTCCCAATGTCTTTTTTGAAAGGAATCTGTGATCAATGGGATTATACTTTTTGGGTCAAGGCACCCTCTTGACATTCTACTTTCCTTCCAAGTAGATAGCATTTGATTTTTTTATTAACAAAATTTTATTATGACATGGTTCATATTGTCAAAAGAAATTAAAATATCAGGTGAATATTTTAATTTTGTCTGTATGGTCAGATGCCAGAAGGGACTGTGTTGTTTGTGGTGGAGGACACCCATGATGATTAATTTTATGTATCAACTTGACTGGGCCACAGGGAACCCAGACATTTGGCCAAACACTATCCTGAGTGTGTCCATAGGGTGGTTCTGGATGAGATTAACATTTCATTTGGTAGACTGAGTAAACCAGATTGCTTTTCCTAATGTGAGTGGGCCTCATCCAATCAATTGAAGAAGACCTGAATAAAATAAAAAGGCTCAGTAAGAGGAAAGTGCCCTTGCCTGACTATTGAGCTAGGACATTGTCTTTTCCTGCCCTCAGACTGCAACTATACCATTGGCTCACTGGGTCTTCAGCTTACTCACTGCAGATCTTGGAACTTGTCAGCTTCCATAATTTTGTGAGCTAACTCCTTTTCCTTCCTCCCTCCCTCCCTCCCTCTCCTTCCCCCTGAACGAATATCCTGTTGATTCTGTTTCTCTGTAGAACCCAGACTAACCAAACATCCGTTAGGACATCCGCCCATTTCACAGTCACTCCCTCTTCTTTGGCATCTGTTTTCTAACCCGCGTTGATGGTTCCTGTAGTCTTTTTTGTTCTATTTGACCCCACCTCCCATATGAATTGTCCAGTCGTGGACATCTGACTGCACGTGGGCCTTTCAGATTATTTATCTTGAGAATTTGAGATTGGATCTGAGAAAGAGGGAGAAGGCATAGTTTCCTATTTGGCCAACATGTAACATTAGACTTGGGAGCTGTGAGTGGCCATCTTTTGTCATCTGGGTAAGAAGCAGAGAAAGCTGGTCTGCAAAGAGAGTAGAAAGTGTCACAGGTGAAAAGCAAAGGAAAAGTTCCTGACCCACTTCTCATTCCTGTTCCCATCACTTTCTCAAGCCTGGATGCTTCCTGCGTTTGGTTTATATAATGCCCCTGTATCACACCCTCTACCCTCTACTTTGTCTTTTATTTTTTACTCTTGTTGGCTGAGTTGGTTTCTCCATCAATAGCCTGACTAATACATTGGCTTGGCACATTACTTACTTCTCTTTGTATGTTAACTAGAGCCAATGAGAAAGTCAAAGAAAAGGTAGGATGGGAACCTGTTCAGGTGTAGCTCACTGAGAAGCAACCACAAAATATTATTTTGTAGAACTTCTCTTTGTGTCAATTCTAGTTTGAAGCCAACATTTTCATGAAATAGCCCCAAGTGCAGCATCAGTTCCTATGTTAAGAAAAAAATGCCCAAGCCAGTATGTATTACTTAACTCTTTTTTGAAATGT
The DNA here is from genome assembly GCF_002201575.2 of Neomonachus schauinslandi. Classification (NCBI taxonomy): domain Eukaryota; kingdom Metazoa; phylum Chordata; class Mammalia; order Carnivora; family Phocidae; genus Neomonachus; species Neomonachus schauinslandi. Next base: position 55,340,487 of record NC_058415.1, on the reverse strand, counting down.
TGATTTGATACTGTGAAGAGACCACAACTGTACTGTAAAAGTTTGTTTTCTCTGTAAATTATTTGGTGTGGTGAATTCAAGGTAAAGGCTTTGTTCTTCTTTGCTAAGGTATTGCTCACTAATTGTGAGCATATGTATGAATCCCTCTAAGGTATTATGAAAACAATGCAAAATTGATGTGAGGAGTAACTGCAGTATTTACCTTGGAATTAAATAAGATGTGTTTAATACCTGGCACATAGTAAGGTCTACATAAATGTTATTTAAAGTGTTATTTTCAGATTCAGAAGAAAACTGCTTTAGACTTTATTATTATTGTTATTTGCAATCCTAGGTGGTTCTTCCCACACACAATGTAAGCATTATTCTTTTGCTCTGCATCTATCTGCATGGAAAAGTACTATAACAGATGTGGAGAAGTAAAGCTGTGGCGCTTCTGGTCAACATCTAAACAAAAGCATCCCTACTGCAGAATCTCGGAGCAGCGCTCTTGAAGGCAAGGACATGAAATAATTCCTTTTAATAGCAAAATGAGAACAGGACTCTGGCGTTCCAGCTCCACAACAACCTAGAACACAGTAGGGTCCTCAAATTCTGCCCTTAACCAGTCCTTGCCAGTTCCTTCTTCTGCCCATTCATTGTTGATGGCTGTGAATGAAGCTGCTCAAGAGAGGAGGGAAGGGAAAAGGTAGGCAGAATTCTTACTAAGGTATTTCTATTTCTGGCAGATCACTACTTGGTTATGTAGAGCAACACATTTATCTGGAGGCTTTTTTCAAAAAAAGTGAACGTTGCCTTATAATGAATACTAAATAAAACCGATAGAATCCAGATTAATTTTTAATGAGCAGCAGTTGTGTACTGCATGTAATAATATTGAAATTAATACATAATTAAAGTAGATTTGTACAGAATAATTCACTTGAGAGTTGAGTAGTGGAGAACAAAATTGAAAATCTCCAAAGGCGACCCACAGCTCTGTATCTTGATTTTTCAGACACACAGAGAGATCAGTGTTTTCTTGAGGCAAAGTCACACTTCCCAGAGTTTAGTCCATGTTTAGTTCATAGGAGGTCGCACTGGACACTAATTAGGACAAAGTCTTCCAGAGAAAGAAGCCAACACGGAGAGAAGTAGATGTTCACAAGAGATAGGCAGCTTTCTACAACATTGTTTAAATACACAAACCCAGCTGTGCCTGGAATTGATCAACATCTGGACTTTTCAGTTCCATGAACTGATAACTTTTCTTTTTTTGAGTTGGATTTTCTGCTGCTGCAGCTCCGAGAGTCTTGACTAATATGGGACTCTCAGAAGTCTGTGTCTTTTTTTTAATATAGCTTAATAGAATTCAGGACACCTTGCCCTGCCAAGCTTTTGTGGTCCTGCTGGAATTTGGGGGTCATACCACTTAATTTGGTCTTTGGAATCACCCGAGGCCCCTACCTCTATGAGTAACCCCTCTGGCCCAGGAAAAGTGGGGAGAGGGGACAAATAGGAGGATGTAAATCTGGAGAAGTTAATGATCCAGTGTCCCACTTTTCTAGAGCCCCTGGTTTGAGAAGATTCCTTCAGGGCAGAGCTTCTCAAACTTTAAGGGGCATGCAAATCACGTGAGGATCTTGTTAAAAAGGCAGATTGTAATTCAATAAATGTCTAGGGTGGGACATGTGAGTCTGCATTTCTAACAAGCTTCCAGGATGCTACTGGTCCAAGGACCATACTCAGAGTTGCAAGGTGCTGATAATGCTTTGGCATGGTCTCTGTCTATGCACTTCTTCTGCTTCAATCTAGGGTCCAGACTGAGACCCCAGACTGATGGTGGAATTCTTCAAGGAATTCTAAAGGAGAGATTTTCCTTTAATCTTTTACTCCCCTCTTGGCACACCTGTTGAGCTAGAGAATGTTTTGCCTAGGATGCATAGGTTGTGGCTGTGGATCAAATGCCTAGAAATACCTCTGGCTCCTTGATGACAAATCATATTTTTATTCTTAAATAACTTACATAACTTTTATCTAGCTCTAAAATAAGAATTCCTACTTACATTCTTGCTGTTAATCTTAAAGTTTCCCCAGGAGATAGAACACATCTTATTACAGATGATCACAAGCCAGCTTTTCCCTGACCAAACTGAGACAGAAGATGTATCTCCTCACCCTCCCCTTTGTGGCAACTGTGAACATCAATCTAGATTTTCCAGACCAACCGCTAAGTGGTCCTGAGGGAACCTAAAATCTGTGTTACACTTTTAGAGAAATGGGACAGAGAGGCCTTTTATTTAATAAACACTTATCAATTCTTATATTATTTTTGTTAATTTATTATTATTAATTTATTCTTGGTAATAAGCACATCAGTTCTTGTGGGCTTATCCTGAGCCTACAAGTTTTTTTAACCTTTATTCTAAAATGAGAGGATAAGTATCACAATAGGGAGAACTCCATGTCAGTGCTCAAAGAGGGCAGAGTGAAACAAGATTTCAGTAATTTCCAGAACATACAAGCAGATGGAAGAGGGCTGAAGAAAGACAAGGTGGCAGATCCCTCCCTACAACACAAAGGGGTAGGGGGCACTGCAGGAGTGACTGGGTGAGTCTAGACTCAAACTTACAAGTGACTATGGGAATTGAGCCAGTTTGTGGGATGATGAGCTAGAGTGTAGGCTGTTTGGGTCCACCTACAGAGATATTTTCATAGAAAATTGGTAGCAGATACTATGTTAAACTAGAGGTCTTGTGCAAGTGAAGTCTTTAAAAAATGTGGGAGATGATTGTATGTCTTAATAAAATGGACTGGGAGAAGAATCTGAAGAACCACTGGTGGGAAAGGGAAGGACAGTGAAGTAGACAAATAGATAAACATGGAGTAATGAAGTATGTGTGTGTGTTTGTGTGTGTGTGTGTGTTTAAAATCAGTGACAGGGACGCCTGGGTGGCTCAGTCATTAAGCATCTGCCTTAGGCTCAGGTCATGATCCCAGAGTCCTGGGATAGAGCCCCGCGTCAGGCTCCCTGCTCCACAGGAAGCCTGCTTCTCCCTCTCCCACTCCCCCTGCTTGTGTTCCCTCTCTCACTGTCTCTCCCTCTGTCAAATAAATAAATAAAATCTTAAAAAAATAAAATAAAATCAGTCACAATTTCTCAGAAGGTTAAAAGGGGGACAGTAGCATAATAGTTAGACTTCAGAAATCTGCCTCTTGTCAGAGTTATTAGAAAAAGATACAAGCTTGATTAGTATTCCTACTGGGCCTTCTGTTTAACTTCCAGCAAAGGGTTTTATTTCCCTGAAATATGATTCCAACATGATGATCATAAGCCTTGGTTAATTTTAGGACATTTCTCTTCACTTATGAAAAAGGCCTCATCAGCACTCCTTGCCAAAAACTCATTAAAATACCTTTTAAGCTCTGCTTTAAGGTCATTTTTAGTATTCGTTGCAGTGTTAATTAGAAAACTGCGGTCTCCTTTATTCCTACCAGAATCCCTTTCCAGTAGCATCTTTGGTTCTGGCATTTTGCTGACGACCCTGTTTCCCTGAATTTAACTTTAACAGAATAAACGGCTCTATTTTTGCTTTGCTGTATTTTATTTAGCTATTAGTTTTGCAACCTCAATCACTGATAAACCCAAAAGCTGTCATTTATTAACTTATTGAGATGCTCTTCATGTTTTCCACAGAGTCAGAGAAGATACCAATTAAATTAGTTATTGCAAAAGTGAGATCACAGAAAATAAATTTATATGTTCAGAGTACTAACTTCCATCAAGTCGAATCCCACTTTCCTAAAAGTACAAAATGTCTCATATGTAAATTTGATACATACTTATTGCTGCCTCTTTGCAGACATTAAGCAAATATAATTCGGTTATTGCCTTTGAGAAAATGTGTAGAGGAAAAATGTAAACTTCATATCGCATGTGTGCAGGAAATCTGAAGAGGACCCAGGAAATCTAGCTTCCAGTTCCAGTTACAGGCCATGTTTGCATAGCAAGTCAGGGACGAACACTAAGCCAGAGTTTACAAAACTTGTGCCATGTGGGCCTGTCCATACTGCTAAGTGTCCTCATGACATGGCAGCTGGTTTAACTCAGAGTCATTGATAAGTGAGGAGGGAGGGAAAGGAGGGAAAAGATAGATAGATAGAAAGAAAGAAAGAATGTGAATGGACAGAAGCTGCGGTCTTTTTATAACCTAATCTCAGAAGTGACCTACTATTACCTTTAAATGTTCTCTTATCAGAAGCACATCACTAAGTCCAGTCCATACTCAAGAGCAAGGGAAGTGGGCGCCTGGGTGGCTCAGTTGGTTAAGCGACTGCCTTCGGCTCAGGTCATGATCCTGGAGTCCCGGGATCAAGTCCCGCATCGGGCTCCCTGCTCAGCAGGGAGTCTGCTTCTCCCTCTGACCCTCACCCCTCTCATGCTCTCTCTCTCATTCTCTCTCTCAAATAAATAAAATCTTTAAAAAAAAAAAAAGAGCAAGGGAAGTAAATACTTGGAGGGGAAGAATATCAATGAATTTGTAAACCTGTCTTTAAAACCTCCATAGTACTCTTATGTCCCCTCCTTCCCCTAGTTGTGCAGGGCACACATGACATGGCTGCACATGGTGGCAGTCCTGGTGAAAAACCAGAAGGTCAAGGACCAGGAGTAGAAGATAGGACAAATCTAGGTTTCCTGGAGAAATTTTGGATAAGGGTTACATGTGAAGCTATGGAGCACAATGGTTAAGGACTTCAAGTCAAGCATAACTCATGTGATTCCCAGTGCTTTCACTCTCTGGCTCTTGCCAGTAACCACCCTCCCCCCCACCCCCGCCCCCAACGCCCTGCTTCAGTTTTACTGAGATATACAGTTGACTCTTAAACAACATGGGGGCTAGGGGCACCAACCCCCACACAGTTGAAAATCTGTGCATAACTTTGACTCTCCAAAAACTTAACTACTCATAGCCTGCTGTTGACTAGAAGCCTGCTGATAACATAAACAGTTGATTAACATGTATTTTGTATATGTCTTTTATATTGTATTCTTACAATAAAGCAAGCTAGAGAAAAGAAATTATTTTTAAATTGTTGCAAATCTTCAAAAAATTTCAGTATATTAATTGAAAAAAAAATCTGCATATAAGTGGACCCATGTAGTTCAAACTTGTATTGTTCAAGGGTCAACCATAATTGACAGTAATTTAACATTTTACATTTCAGTTGTTTTTTCTTTTAAAAAAATCTGTATGAAAGGGTAATAAATGGGCAGTACATTTGCCAACCCCATGTGATCACTTCTCACATTAAATTCTGTGAGCTCTGCTGGTTCCACCACGACAGCATAACTCAAGTCTGTCCACTTTTCTCCATACCCACTGCTACCTCCTTGGACCAAGCCAGCCTCTACCATCTCTGATCTGGATGGCCGTGAAGACCTCCTCACTCGTTTCCCCAGTTCCACTCTTGCTTATCTAAGCTTCATTCCCCACACTGCAACCAGAATCATCTTTAAAAATTACAAATCAGATCATACCATGCCTCTGCCAAAAACATTCAGTGTTTCCATGTAGGTTTAAAACAATCAAAATTCCTTTCCATGAACTGCAAGGTATCGTCCAACTCCCACCTACCTTTCTAGACTCACCATTAACTCAAGTATTCTGTTAGCTTGCCATTCCTACACTTGACAGAATCAGTCTTGTTTGTGCTAGAATATTTGTTCTCTTGCAATAGGGATATGGATTAAAATTTTTTAGATGATGTCGGAAAAACTATCAGCTGAAAAAAAAGTCCTCCTCTAATCTAAGGGCTCCTACTGGCAGGAGATTCATCGGGGGTGCTGGTCGCCCACTGCACCATCCCAGCGCCACGTCGTACGCTGCCTCCCTTGGCAAAGAGCCTGGCACATGGATGATGCTCATCAATGCTTGTTAAAATAAAGGACAAGTGAATTATAGTCTAAGTCAGCACATTATCTACAGTGTGAGAGCAGTGAATATGGGACTGAATGAAGCCTTTGCTGGCTCTAAGTCACTATCCTATTGTTTACCAGCTGTGGAACCTAAGACAAATTACTTAATTCCCTGGCACCTTGGATTCTGAAACCCATAACATCGGAAAACGCTGTTAATTTTGTGGCATAGGATTGGTGTGGTAACAATGGGGAGATAAAATAGCTCAAAGAGGGAAGTTGATTATTTTTACTTTCCTTCCTTGCAGCTGGCTTCAGAAAATTAGCTGGCTTTTCCATGTTTTCTAATCTTTTCAGCCTTTCTATAGCTAAAAGAGACCCATGAGCAAGAGAGTGGCCTGTAATCTCCACACACTCTGTTTCCCGGAAGACAAATCCAGGGGCTTTTAATTTTATGCATTTTAGTATTCTACAAAATGTGAAACTAACGTAGCAGATAGAATCAATACACAGTCACTGATAAATATTTTGTAATTCCCTTCTGAAAATGTAACTGGAATCCCCCCCCCCCGGCTTAGGCTCCTGCATCTTGCCATTTTTGAGGAGGGGGGTTAATAAGGAAGGGCTCATTAACCTGCTACCCCTCTGATTTCTGACTTCTGGAAGGGACCTCCTTCAAACAGTTATGAAGAGACAAAGTAGGTTAATAGGTACTTATTCCTTGGTTTATATCTCTGAGGATGTTTAGCCTGAGTGACTTCCATTGTAACGGAGTTTCTGCCTCACCCAGGAAGAGTTGCCTCAAACATCCCTCACACTGGGTAGTGATGTGGTCAGTGAGAGTTGTCTGAATAAAAAAAGAAACCTCTCATAGGGTTTTTTTTTTTTTTTTCCTACCCTGACAACTCTTGGAATATTCCCCCATATTTGCAAGAAAACAAATTTGATTTGTAAATTTTGTTTTAAATTTCAACTCTGAAACTAGGTTGTAATTTAATTCACTCAATTCACAAACATTTATTGAGTCTTTTCATGTGTCAGGCCTTGTGTTGGGATCTCGGGATTAAAAAGATAAAAAGACATGTTTCCAGTCTTAAAGAGCTTCACCCCAAATGGGAAAGAGAAGGATATGCCTGGCAATTCTATGACAGAGGCAGACAGTTAGAAAGGAGAGAGGAGTTAAATCTTCCTTGTCAGGTAGTCTTAGGAATTGAGGGTCAAGAGATAATGTGTAAACTACCCCCAAAATTTGTGGCTTCAGACATTTATCATAGTTTCTGTGCATCGGGGGTCTGGGGATGGTGTGATGGGGTGGTTTTTGCTCCGAGTTCTTTGTGAGGCTGCAGTCTGCATGTTGGCTGGGCTGCAGTCAGCTTGACCTTTGGGGAAGGATCTGCTTCCAATCTTACTTACACAGTTGTTAGAAATACTCAGTTCTTCCCAGGCTGTTGGACACTGGCTGTTGGCTGAAGGCTGCCCTCAGTTTCCTGCTTTGTAGGTCTCTGCATGGGACATCTCCCACGTCGCAGTTGCTTTATGAGAGTGAGCTAGCAAGAAGAGCCAGCAAGAGAATGTGAGTAAGACCAAAGTCACAGTCTTTTATAGCCTGATTTTCGAAGGGACCTGCCATCGTTTTCTCAGTGTTCTATTCACAAGAAGCAAGTCACGAGGTTCAGTCTACACAGAAGGGGAGAGATTTACACATAGACATGAATACCAGGTGAGGATCTTTAGGAAGCTTCTTACTATAGATGAGTGAGCACTCATCAAGGCAGATTTGGGATGGTGGAAGAGGAGGGACACATTCAAGGAAAGGGGACCCAAATGAGCCATGCCATGAGAGCACAAGGAAGGTTTGATTGGAGAATATTCAAACATTTGACTGGATTTTAGAGTGCAGGGGTAGAGTAATGGTAATGGTAAAGGTTGAAAATGAGGCTTACATAGGGAAGATACAGGTTATGAATGGCTTTGTATAGAGAAATAGAGAGTGAACTTCATCCCAAAATACTACTGAGGATCTTAAAGGAGAGTCACGATTCCACATTTACCTTTGAAAGATCCCTCTATGGCAGGGTTTACAGAGGGGTTATTTATCACACTTAAAATCAATCCCATTAGACCCTCATAACCTACATGCACGTCAGCTTTCCTGACCTGTGGAAGCAAGGAGTTTGAGGGCTCTACAAGAAGCCATCAGTAATCAGTCACTGGAGTATTTGTGGGTGCTGCTAGTTGTGACATGGCCAAAGTGGGGGCGACTGAGCCTTTCTTCCTGCCCAGGAAAACCGGGAGAAGTTACATCAGGAGCATCCTGGTTCATCCCTGGATAAAACGTAATCAGTTTTTACAGATTGCTCACTTTAGCCCCACTTCTTGAGAACATCCCACTGTCTCTGTCTTGAAGCTTATGGTTCTGCAGTTGGAAAGTTTTGAAAAGCCATTAGCAGAGCACTAAAAGACATGATAAATATGGACCTACTCTGGTGACCTTTTAGAGATTTAGAACATTTTAAAAGTAGAACACAATAAATGTCATGGCCTCGGCTCCTTGTTTGTAGAGCAAGAGTCTTGAATGCAGTGGTCTCTGAAGTCTTGGAGAGTTTCACATTCTGAGATTTTCTGTGAAAGGCATAATTACTTATAAATCTGCTTGTTTATTTTACTTCCAGAGATTAATCTTAAGGCAGAGTATATTCTTCCCATTTCAAGCCTGACACTAATTCTTTGATGTTTTGGGGTCATGTCATTGGGGAGAAAGGCTTTTCTTCTTGTACTATTGTGAAATGTGTAGAAAAGCAGTTGCTAAGATAACATGGGAACTTGTGAGTGCATTTACTTCCCACTGTACTGCGGACGGGCTGAACTTTTTCTTTTCCAGGAGAGACATTGCCATTTCCGACAGGGAGGGAGTATATAATGCATGAAAAGAGGGACAGCCTAGAGTAATAAAGCAGATGTGAAGAGACTGTCTCACAGTTGTCAGTCAGCTGGGAAGTAAAAAGAGGCCACATGTGCATCTGAGCTTGCTCAGAGTCATCTCTGCTCCCTCCTCTCCCACCTGCTTATGGAGTGGAGTGGTGCCAAGACCGTGCAGTGCTGGAGCTAATCCAAACATGCTCCTTTTGAGGAGAGAGGAGGCCTGTCTGGTTAGATTAAGGGGCTCTCTATTTACCACTATGCACAGGGGGCCCTTGAACTTGATGTCACAAGAAGATGGCAAAAGAATTTCCGGGGAATGATGAAACCCCTATTCTACTTATCATTTGTTGTGCATGTTTACTCACACAGGGGAAATGTGGGCTTGTGAGGTACCTGCAGATCCTCCTCAGTAGGGAGGTGGTGAGATCTTCTAGCAACTGCAAGAGGTATATTTACGGGCTTCAAATCTATTTTTTAATAATTTATTTTTAACTGGGTGATTCATACATGGGTATTCCTTACATGATTTGCTTAGACATTTTTAAGTGGAGGAAACAATAAGTGGCTGTGGAACTTTTAAACAGCCTTATTGAGGTATAATCAACAAATATAACTGTACATGTTTAAAATATACAGTTTGGGAAGTTTTGACATATGAATATACCTGTGAAACCATTACCACAATCAAGAAAATGAAAACATCCATCATCCCTAAAAGTTTCTTTAAATTCCTTTGTACTCTGTCTCTTCTGTTCTACATCGTCCTCACTCTGCCAATCACTGATTTCCTTTCTGTCACTATTGATCAGTTTGCATTTTCTAGAATTTTCTGTAAGTGTAATCATATAGCATCTACTCTATGTTGGTTGGCTACTTTCACCTAGCATATTTATTTTGAAATTCATCAATGTTTTTGCATGTAACAAGAGTTTATTCCTTTTTATCACTGAATAGTGTTCCAATGGATGGATGTACCATAATTTGTTTATTTATTCACCTGCTGATGGACATTTGAGTCACTTCCAGGTTTTCACAAGTAAAGCTGCTATACACATTCTTGTACAAGTTTTTTGGTGTGGACATATACTTTCATTTCTCTTGGGCAAATACCTAGGAGTGGAATGACTGGATCATATAGTAGGTGTATATTTAGCTTTTTAAGAAAATAGCAAACTGTTTTTCCAAAATAGTTGTACCGTTTTACTTTCCCACCAATGGGGTGTGGATGTTGCAGTTCCTCCACATTCTCTCCAGTGCTTGGTATGGTCAGACTTTTTAGTTTTAACTATTCATTGTGGTTTTCATTTGTATTTCCTTAATGAATAATGATGTTGAAGTAAACCTTGTCATTTGCTTATTTGTCTATCATCTATCTATCTTTCTATCTATCATCTATCTGTCCATCTATCTATTTTTGGTGAAATATATAGTCAAATCTTTTGCTCATTTAAAAAATTGTGCTGTTTTCTTGTTTGGTTTTACAGTTCTTTATATTTTATAGATATAAGTTCTTTATCAGGTATATGCTTTGCAAAAATTTCCTTTCATCTCATGACTTACTTTTCATTCTCTTTAGTGTCTTCTGAAGGGGAGGAATTTTACTTGTTTATTTATAAAAAGATTTATTTATTTATTTGAGAGAGAGAGAGAGAAAGAGAGTGGGGGGCAGGCACAGAGGGAGAGGGAGAGAGAATCTTAAGCAGGCTCCATGCTGAGTGTGGAGCCCTGCTCGGGGGCTCGAGCTCATGACCCTGAGATCATGACTGAGCCGAGACCAAGAGTCATACACTTAGCTGACTTGAGCTTTGAAGTCTAACTTAACTAACTTATCCTTTTATGTATTCTGCTCCTGGTATTGTATCTAAGAAATACGTGCCAAACCCAAGGTCTCAGAGATTTTATCTTATGCCTTTTTCTAGAAGTTTTATAGTTTTTAGGCTTTACATTTAGATCTGTGATTCATTTTGAGTTAATTTTTTATGTGATATGAAGTATAGTTTCAAGGTTTTTTTCCTTGTATATGTATGTCCAGTGGTTTCTGTGCTTGTGTTGAAAAATCTATCCTTTGCCACATACATGATTTCAAAATTTTCCTCCTCATATGTGGCTTGTCTTTTTTTCCCCTCTTAGCATTATCTTTTGCAGTATAGTATTAATTTTGATGCAGTCACATTTGTCAATTTTGTCTTTTATGGTTTGTAATTTTGGAGTTGTAGCTAAATCTTTGCCGCTTAAAAATCTCCAGCTTTTAGCTATCTGTCCCTTTTAGCTATCTGTCCCCTGTGTGATAATCAAATATGCAAATACGGATGAAACATTCTTGGTGTATGAAATATGCTAATATTGTAAAGTGTATTATTTTAAAAATTTAAGAGGAGTCCAGGCAGCTGCAAATGGCAAATTAGGGACAGAAGGAATTTTAAAACATTTTTGGGAAGAAAGGAAGAAAAAATTGCCCTGCATGTCTTTTTGTTGTTATTTGTTTTTTTAGAACAGAAGGATAATAATGGTGGAGATGGGATGAGGCTTAGCATCAGATGCAAATTCATGATGATAATTGGTTGTTAATATTCTGGGGGCAGGTGGTATGTGTACTTGGACTTAAAAATCAGCCATAATGTGCGAGTTGCCAACACCTTATTCTGTGAGTGATTACTGGGGATCACTTTGGGTACAGAAAATAAATTACTCAAAAAATTTTTCTCCTACATCTACGCAAGAAAATACCCAATTTGGGATCCATGGGACCATTTGCCTTCCTTTCTCTTACAGGCAGGGGACTACCCTTGGTCAGTATCTTTTCCTGTTCCAAATCTTCACTACTTTCCTTAGGCTAGATCTCCAGCCAGTCCTCATATTTTCCTTGGTTTCAACAGCTGCCTTCCTTTCTACCTCACTGAAGCCATCAGATGTGCTTCTGTCGCCTGTGCCTAAACACATATCTATAGCCACAGCTATCCCTGCATGCCTCAAAGGGCCACACAGGAGGTCGAGGCAGAGGGCAGGCAGAGAGAGAAGCAGGATCTGGGGCATGTGCCTTTGTTAGGGCCTGTGGGTGGTGTATTGGTCAATTCAAAGCATAAGAGAGTGTTTTTTAAAAAAAAGATTTTATTTATTTATTTTATTTATTTGTCAGAGAGAGAGAGAGAGAGAGCACACAAGCAGGGGAAGCTGCAGGCAGAGGGTTCTCCCCGCTGAGCAAGGAGCCCGATGTGGGACTCAATCCCAGGACCCTGGATCATGACCTGAGCCAAAAGCAGCCGCTTAACTTAACTTAGCCGCTTAACTTAACTTAGCCACCCAGCTTTTGTAAGCCCTTTGGGGGTCTTATCTAAAGAAAGGGATTACAGGCGCTGGGAGGCAGGGAGACTGTTGAACACAAGGGCTGCTGGGGAAGTCATATCATGAGCTCACCTTTGCCTGTGACTCTGTGGGCTTGTGTGAGGGGCTAGCATCAGCGTAAAGCCCCCAAGGCCACTTGGCCAAACAGAATGGGTTCTGAGGCAGCAATACCATGGAGTAGCTTAATTTTAAACTCTGGACGTGCTCCTATCCTAAAAATATTCCTCATTGGACCCCTGATTTTCCCCCTCCTCCTTTTTTTTTCTTCCTATTTTATCCATGTTTTTTGAATGAGTAATATTGCGATCTCTACTTGTACTACTACAACTTCTTCCCTGATCCACGGCGTCCTGGCCTCAGCCCTGACCACTCTACTGAGACTGCCCTCCCGAAGGTCCAGTAACTCCTTCATTGCCGTACCTAATGGGCATTTTTCAAGACTATTTTACTGGACTTCTTAGTTGTATTTACCTCTTTTTTGAAACTCTATACCATTGGGTACCATGAAATTTTATTCTCTTGGTTATTTTTCTGATTCCCAGAAATCCTTTATTGTCTTTATTGTCTGCTCAATAAATTTTGTCTTTTTTGTAAAAATGTAAGTGAATCTTCAAAATGAATGATGAATACCATATACCCACTGAAACTATTTTTTTGTTTCTTGTCAAGATTTTTGGATTGGGTACTGAAATGAATATCTTACCATTAGTTTTTGCTTTTTATTTTAGTAGGTCATATGTTCTAATTTTATTCAGTTAACTTTTCCGTAACATTAGCATAGCAGAGAAAGTATCTTCCTGGATCTCTTTACCTGTTCTCTTTGCAAGAATCTGGATGGTCATTAAATCTGTGTGCCAAAAAACAGCTGAATTCAGAGTATTCAACTCACAGGACAGAAATATATAGTGTTGTGCCTTAAAAATTATGCAAACCTTAGAAATCTGTAAATGAGAATTGAATTTGGAGCCTAGAGGTAGAAACTGTGATTAAAAAGAATATGAGAGAAAAAAAAAAAAAGAAAAAGAATATGAGAGCTTCTAAGATTTTTTTTTTTTTCTGGGCAGGAGTAAAAAATAAAAGACAAATCTCATTTGCTTTTTTTCCCCTACCACATAAAAAGGTAATACAAAGGCTTAGAAATACAAAGTTGCTTTTGGAATTTAAATAGGTTTTTGTTATATAGTATAGTAATCCTTGTTTAAATCAGCAAAGTAGTGTGGAGGCACTGGAGTTAAGGATAAATTCTTTATACATCCGATTTCCCTTCTGTTTGATAGTATGAACATATTTTTCTTTCTTGCAACATTATTATCTCTTTACTGGATAGAATTAACCTCTATTCAAGCCACTTTGATCATTGAAAAAATGTTAGTGGTCCTTTCATTTATTCAAAAATTGCAAATACATATGTACTATTTTTTTTTTTTTTTTTGAGAAACCTATCTAAAATGGGCCGAAAAGAGGTCCAGGAAGGCTTATGCGGGATAAAGCAATAGTGTTTATATTTATTCTTTATTTTATCACAAGAGATTTTGTTTTCTTTTACTTGCTCACATGAAATATAGCTGGTTTATGCCCCATAAAGAGCACTAGCCTTCTACAATGGAGAAGAGAGTGGCAGCGTGCCTGACTAATGGCAGTTTAAAGTCTCTGATGCACAGGGATCAACTTAAATAAGGCCTCCGTGTTGTCAAGATTTAGAATCTACAGATGCACCGACATTTATTCATCTGCTTTTCATTTAGCTTTGAAGACTTGGAGGTCAGCAGCGTCTGATTGCTCTGGCCGCCTTCCAGGACTAGCAGAGGCCAAGAGCACGTTATGAGACTGCCACCAGGTGGCAGTCTTTGACGGAGAAACCCCTGCCCTCCAGCAACCACCAGTGGTTCTTTCTACTTCCGGTCCTCTTTTTTTTTCTCCTCTCTTTCTCTCTCTCTTGCTTTCTCCCTCCCTCCCTCCTTCTCTCTTTCCTATGATATTTTTGCCTCTTATTCCCATGAAACATTTCATTTATCTTCAGGAAACTATTTATGATTTACTTCCTGTCACAATGTTCTTTCCGTCTCTGGAAGAATGAAGAGGGTTTCTGCATGCTATTGCAGCAGGAGGGACTATTCCTTTACACTTCATAAATGTACATAAAATACAGAAAAGGTGACCTAATTAAAAAAAAAATCAAACACACAGCCCCCACCCCAAAGCAAACTATATATAATAACCATAGACCAAATGCGGTGTAATCCATACGGCACTCCCTAGGAAAAAAAAATGATTAGCAAAATGGACTGCGTCTCCTTCACTCACTGGTCAAGAAGGGATTGTGCCCTGGGTGCTGGAGCAGACAGCTCGGACTGACACCTGAAAATCTCATGTCCATTTTGCTTTTAACCTCGGAAGGAGTCTGTTGTTTCTTTCTTGCTGACAGTTTTATCGATGGAGTACAAGGATCAAGGAGGCCTGGCCTGCTCTTTCAGGACTGGATGGTTCCTGCATGACCAGCAGCAGGGGGTAGAATTGCATTAATCAGTAAAAACGGTTTTACTAAACCTGGAAGCTGGATGCAGGTGGGATGGCGTTGACCAAACCAAGTTATTGTTTTGCTCAATCTCGTAGCTGTGCTTTACATTATAGATGAAGAAGCTAAGAATCAGGAAAGCCAGTAACTTGTCAAGACTATGTAACAGTGATCATCAGAGAAAAGATTCAGACACAGGTTCATTTCATGCCAAGATCCAAAGGCCATCTAGGCTGCCTCCAGTTTAAGTGTACCAGACTTTTCTTCCCTATTCCTTTCCTTTCTCCACATTGATCGCCTTCTCCATATTTTCCTTTTCATTTCCTTATTCTTAACCAGTTTCCCATCCCCCAGACCAGATTCACATTTCTCCATTGACACAACCAGTTATTACTAATCTCAATGTTTTAATTTTCATGACTTTGATTATGAGTGCGGTGAGCATTTAAAAAGGAAACATGTATTACTTCTTTTGTGAGTAGCCTGTTCACGTACTCTGCCTATATTTTTTTCTGCATTGGGAACTCTTCTTTTTTAGTTTCTATATGTAAAGTACATTACCTTTTTGTCCCCTAAGTGTCAAATATTTAAAAAGGTAATTTTCATCTATTTTTTCGAGTTTTTTTTTATGGAAACTATTTTTCCTTACAGCAAATTTAAATCTTTGTAAATATGAACCTGTTCTTTTTTTTGCTGTGATTCGTACCTTTGTTGTCTGGCTTACATAAATTTTTTCACTTCAAGATTGCAAACTGTATTTTTCTGTAATTTCTTCCTTTATTTTTAAAACCACTTTATTGAGGTGTAGTGACACAAAAAGCTGAACATACTTAATGTACAAAACATAATGAATTTGGAGATAAGTATACACATGTGAAATGTGTACCACAATCTATGCCATAAACATATACATCCCCTCCAAAAGTTTCTTCCTACCCTCTTTATTTATTAGTATTTTTATTACTTTTTTGATCAGAAGAGCACAACATAAGATCTACCCTCATAGCAATTTTTTGTTTAAGTGGGCTCCACACCCAGCATGGAGCCCAACCTGGGGCTTGAACTTACGATCCCGAGATCAAGACCTGAGCTGAGACCAAGAGTTGGACACTTAACTCCCTGAGCCACGCAGGCGCCCCTATAGCATTTTTTAAATCTGTAATACAGTATTGTTAACTTCAGGCCCTATGCTGTGCAGTAGATCTCTAGGACTCACTCTTCTATAACTGAAACTTGTATACTTTGTGAGGGATTTTTTTTTTTGTCTTCATTATTATTTAAATCTTTTAATCATCATTATTTTTCTATATGGCATAAAGAAGAAATCTAACTTCATTCCATTTTGAGAATAATACATTTTTGAAACAAACAGTAAAAAGAAATGCATCAAGTACCAGGCACACAGTAAAACTGACTCTGTGAGGTAGATACTATTTTTATTTCAATTTTTCAATGGAAGAAACCGAAGCACAGAAAGGTTACATTATTCACCCAAGTCAAAGCAGTAACATTTGGCTTCAGAATCATGAAAGTTAGTATCTTTCAGCAGGTAGTCTGACTTGAGAGACTGGCCAAGATTTAGAAGTTTATTCTGAGAGATCTAAGTTGGATTACATTTTCTTCATAATTATGTTTTTATCTTTATTTTCCCTTTTAAATATTTGAAAAATAGTAGGATGTAACAGTGTACTTTTAGGCTGAATTACGAGGGTATTGAAGGCTAAATATAAAGAGTCTTGTATAAAGACTATAATTAGATACAAATATAAATTTACTAATATAAATCCATACGCGTCCTCCAAACTCACTCAATCTGGAAATGCTTCACCCATTTCCGTAAAGCATTTAGCTGTGATATCTTTCGACTCTGCCTGTCCATTTTAGCTGCCTTTCCTCCAAGGATGATGGGTGTATACTGACTATTGATTGTTTTGCTCCCACTGCTCCTTATGACAAACGACCTACATTCCCTCATGTTTGGAGCCTGCCTGAGCTCACTCTCCTAAACTAATCTCACACGTTTCAGACTCATTAACTCTATACTCTAAGAAGTTAAGTTCATTTGAGTTACATTTGTTAATTTACTCTGCTAGGGAATTACTCACACCGTGTGTGCGGCTCTTCCCTGGTGGCTTGAGAGAATGATCAGATTGCTTATTATCTGAAAGTCATTTCACCAAATGGAAAGATTTGACTTCATCACTTTCACCCATAACACCAGATTTCATCATTCTGTACTTGACTTCCTGCATTCAAAAACAACTTTGGAATAAAATAAAACCAAAAAAGCAGTGCTTGCTGGGGGCCTGGTGTTAAGTTTGGATATTACATCATATAAATTATGAAGTAATTGTTTTGAGCAAAACAATCTCTTGTAATCTGGACAGAAATATCTTTCAAGTTTTGCAGGATGCAAACTGTGCTAGTATTTTAAGAATCAGATATTTAACCAAAAAGAAGCTGAAGCCATGTAAACTAAAAGAACACTCCATGAACACTTTAAAAGTGCCTTTCTTTGTTGGAGTGAGTTCTGAAAGGGGTCTGGTTTTTGTTTGAAGACAAATACCTAAATTCTATTTAAAAATCTGATGTCATATTGAATTTGAGTTCTGATCCAGTGGATAAGGTTGGTCTGAGATCATATATACTCTGTTTTGAGCTATGGAATCTGGTAGTTATTTCTTAACAGCTTTCTCTGTGCTCGCATCTCTGTCTCTCTGTCTCTGTCTCTCTGTCTCTCTCTTTGGATCTCTATCTCTGTCTGCCCCCCCACCCCCACACACCCCAGAGTAGGAGCCACAGAGGGAGATGACAGAAGCCATTTCTGAGGTAACCATCTTGGGTGCTCTGCAGAAGAGAAAATCGAAGCTCAGTTGGTTTTCCGCAATGCCCAAGGCCGAATGGTAGTTTTTGAGGAAGAGAAAGAAGTGTAGTAGATAAAGACATGCAATTTAAACTCTGAACCTTGACCAGTTGTAGCCAAGTACTGAGAATTTCCTCTGAGGACTTTAAAGGCCTGGACCCATGAAAGAGCCAACACCTCTGTCTGTAAGAATGGCAAATGGAACAATATGAACTCAGGGATTCATAGAGTCAGGGAAAGTTGCAGATTCAGGAAGGTGAGAAAAAAGGAGGATCTGGACCAGATCAGGACAGAGCTATTTTCGTTATCTGGCTCAACTAAGGATTTCCCCCTTTTTTTAAGTGAGGAAGGAAGTAAAAGCTAACACCAAAACCATTCTGCATGTTACATGTAGTTCATTGTGTATGTAGTTGTGCTTAGGTTAATTCTGGTAAATTGTCAAGTTTAGTCCATTGAGTGGGGTCATTTAACATCTTATAATTTCTTTTGTTACAGTCAGATTCTTAGTAGAATCGTTTCTTTATATATCATTGAAAAGAAATGGCAGAACTTGGTGGAATCTCTGCTGGTAATTTTATTCAAGATTCTAGTGGGCAGAGCAGGTCAGTA
Source organism: Neomonachus schauinslandi (assembly GCF_002201575.2). NCBI lineage: Eukaryota > Metazoa > Chordata > Mammalia > Carnivora > Phocidae > Neomonachus > Neomonachus schauinslandi. Next base: position 55,322,340 of record NC_058415.1, on the reverse strand, counting down.
GCATCCTCCAGTGGATGGCAGCTACTTAAGACCATTGCTTGGATTAATTTAGAAGGAGAAAGAATTGTATGGCAGTATAGGCAGTGAAGAGGTCTTAGATCTCCTATCTAGCCACATCTTCAAAGCTTAAGGAATTTGAGGTTAGGGCAGTAAATGACTTGTCCAGGGCCACCAAGGGAACATAGCAGGGCCAGGATTGGGTTGCAGATCCCCCAGCCCTATTCCTCGGTTTTTCACCTAATGCTTCCCAACTTCACCAAATCTGTGTGTTCTGGCAAGGGAGAAAGACACTCTTAATCTGTTTCCTGAATAAAATGTTCTCTGCCATTTGCAACACTCCAGAGAATAGAAACATAGCAAAATCATTGTTTTGCGTTAATACTTCCATTTTCAGCCATCTTGGCAATCAATCAGAACTTTTATCTTCTTGCCTGAAATGACAAGGACATTTAATTCACAACAATTTCCTTTTTCCTTTCTCTCAGCGACTCTATTAAATAAAACATGATGGATCACACTCTACATTTGCATGCCAGCTAAAACACGGTCAAGGTTCTGCTAGAACAGAGAGGATCCTGCCCTTGCTTGAACATGATGGGGACAAAATGGAAGTTAGTGCTGGGAAATGCTCAAATTCTGCACATGTGAACATTTTTCACTTAAGGAAAGGGGCCCAATTAATGGCCAGAATGAAAACTGCAAGCAATGCTAAAAATTAATAGATAAATTCCAATCAATAAAGGTCACGGTCCTACCTAATTAAGGCTAGCTTTTTAATGACACTTGAATTTTAGAGAGCTCAGCTGGAACATAATCTGGCCAAGTATTCATTTTCTGTACTGTACCTTTCAGTTAATTCCCTCCTTCCCATAACAATTAGAACAGAGAGGTTTTTTTTTTTAAATCTGTGCCTCTATAGAGACTGTTCATATTTCTTCTTCTTCAGAGTGCCCAGGGGTGCTTGTCTTGCATGTATTTTAGAGCAACCCAATGTACTTTGCAATCTTGCATACAGAGCTATTGATTGTAGTGTTGAAAGGACCATAAAGGCATTGTCCAGTCCAACCACCTGGTGTATGCAGACAGAGGATCACATTTCTACTTCTATATTCTCCTCTCCAGGGAGCTTATGGTTTGCTTACAATCAAAGTTAAATAGTGAGGTGTTGACTTGAATGCAGATCTCCTGCCTCTTGGTGACAGTGCTGTTTTCATACGTTCATTTATTCATTCAAGAGATCCTATTTTGTTCTGTGAATGTCAAGATAAACAAGATGCATATCTTCCCACAAGAAATTTACAGATTGGTGAGGGAGTATGGATAAACTAGTAATAATAGCACAGTGTGGTAAGTACCATTTATGGAATAAGGATGAGATTCTGTGGGAGCACCTTGGAGAGATTTGTAATGTAATTTAAGGGCTGAGGAAGGTGTTCCAGAGAAAGTAAAATCTAAATTGCAACCTGATGGATGGAAAGGAGTTAATTTAGTGAAGGGGTGGGGGAACCAGGCAGAAGGAATAATCTGAGGTGAGAAAACCCAGCTCATTCATGGAAAACTGTGCCACTTATGTACAGGATAGCTCCATATTGACAATGATGAGAGAGGAAGCTGGAAAGAGAAATTATTTAGGCTTCATAAGCTACATTAAAGATTTTGAACTTGCTGTTTATTGCAATGGAAACCATTGAATGATTATCAAAACAAGATGACAAAAATACATTTATGCAACAGAGCGATTACACAGGAGACAAGGGTATGGATGATAGATCGGAGAAAATTAAGAGAACAGACACCACCACTACCTCAGTCTGGGAACTCTGTCTACAGACTCTTTAGTCACAGTTGGTCAGAAGGAACCTTATTTAGGAAATGAGCGAATGTTGGAATTTCTACTGACTTGGTAACCAAATTTCATAGTTTTTCCAAGTTCCCGAAGTAGGATTCTTCAGGGTAATATTCCCCATCAGGGCAAGGTTGTAGCAGTTGGCATGGCCCTCTTACTACATCCAGACTTGTAGATGTTTCACTTCTTATATCAGGGAATCTGCAGCTCTTCCTAAGTCTTAAATTCCCCCAACATACTGGCTGGTGATTATAGTTGTGGTAGCAATAGTCACAGCTCTGGCAATAACCTTCCTTATCCATAATTCCCTGAGAGGACGCTGTCTCTCATGGTTTTAGTTTATAAGCTCTTGGATAATCAGAGAATCATCTAGTAGCACAGTACTTTCCCCCTTTTTTTGCTTTTGCTTTTGTTTTGTTTTGTTTTTTTTCCCTTTTTTTGACACTCCCTATTATTTGCCTCTTACTCATAGTCCTTGATTTTAATTCTCTGCTTAGGGGATGAAGCTGTATGTGACCCCAGGGCTGGGGCCCTTCAGTGACTTTTCAGAGAAGTTGGAAGGTGCATGAGTCTGTACCATGGCATCTACCAGTCCACCTTAGTATTCATTATGCTGGCTAAGTCTACGTATATGAGAATAGTCCCCATTTATTTCTATGAGTATCAAAGGGAAAATAAGAAACAGTCATTTTGCCTGGTTCACTAGCTCCTCCCTGCCCACGACAGACCTACCATCTTGCCACATCTAGTTCAGGCCCCACATTTGTAGAGACCAGTATAGCTCTCAGGAGTAATCATCACACATCAGGGGGCCTTTTGCTTGGCTCCATTCACTCTTCAATCCCAGTGTGACTTTGAATTTAGAGGCCAAGACAGGTCACTTCTAAAGTCAAGAGTGGCTTATATGCATTCCAGGAGAAGCTTAGGGAGTATCCTGCCAAGGAAGAAGGGGATAGGAAGGGCTGAGGAAGGTTTCTGGAGCTGCTGTGACTGGCTCTTCTTCTTTCATTTTAGATGATTTTTAAATATTGAACAGAAAGCATAAACTCCTATCTTCCTACATAGGTGTCCATGCTAAACCTGGAGTTTATTAGGTCTCAAAAGCTCTTATCCCCTTCCCCCCATGTCACTTGCTGTGGTATTGTCTCACAAAAACATCCATCTGGCATTTATTGGACTAGATAACAAACAGACCCAGGACATTCCCTATTGTCTCCAAGGAAACCTTTGAGGCAAAGCCATTATTCTCATTTAACATGGGATTCTAGGATCCCATACCTATTTTTCCAGAAGCTATAATATTTGTTCAGTTAACATTTCCTGAATTGAATTAAACTTTCAAAGAGCAAATGGCTCAGAATCTCCCCATGCGGTTTGCACCTTGCAAACAGCATCCCAGAGCTACTGGTACAGTGTTTCAAGGTGGGTGGGGAGGAGGCCTATCCAGAAATGGCACCAGGCACGAGACTGACAGAGGCCTGTCAAGGTGAAGGTGATAGATGGATTTGCGCAAGGGAGGTGGTTATTTTAATAAGGATTATCTGAGTGAGCTCCGGATAACCAGCTGCCTGTCTCCACAGGGAGCACTATTTGACATAAATGAAGACAAGGACAATGATCAAGTCTGAAAGAGAGTTAATTGAAAAGGAGTAGCCGGCTCTGATCTCCAGATAGAGCTTCTGAGGAGGATTTGGGGAAGTCAGAGTGAGTCAAATGATTTTACATGCAGGGATTTTCCCTGGGAGACACAAACACCATAACTTTATTGACCTCAAATCAGGAAAAGGTCAACATCACAGAGGCTCAAAGGGTGTTAGTTTCCAAGGGCTGAATCTCTTAATTGCAATGTTCATTAAAATGGTGTTTTTTTTTTTTTTTTTCCTTTTAGAACTAGACCAGCTTTTTAAAAAATACCAAAAGAAAGGAGAATGAAAGAATGGGGTATTAAGTATTTGGTGCCTTTTCATTTTGTAACCAAATGCCTCAGCCTTTGAATTGAAAGATAAAGAAGTTTGGCTGAGCACCCATTTCTCTATTAATTCTTATGGGAATCAAAAATTAATAAGCATCTGTCTCAGAAGAGCCAGCATTTGTTTTGTCTTGATGCCTATGAGCTACATACTGTATATTGTCTCAGATGTTATGCAAATCTCTGTCCGCATGTCATCTCTTCAGACAAGCTGTATAAGATCACCACCCTATCTACATTAGCGTCACCATCATTCTCCATCAGTAATTACCCAGATGCAGTATTTTTTATGGTATTTAGTAGTATTATGTAATATTATATTATGTACTTATTTATCTGTTTATCTTTCTAACCTGCTTGACTGTGACCTCCATGAAGGCAGGGACTTTAATTTACTACTGTATCTTTAGTACCTAGGCTAGTGCTTGGCACTGTTAAAATGAATGACCACATATCCTGGGCAAGAATTTTCATGTCTATTCCTAAGAAGCTATATTCACTTTTTTCCTTATTTGGAAAAATTTTATTACAAATTTTTAAATTCTTTTGTGATGAAATGATAATAACAGAGATACAAGTACCACTAGCAATAAACAACAAAAAAGCTAGTCATACTTTGGTAGGAGAAACACCAAAAATTAATAGCTGAAGAAATAAAGTTTCACATAAATGAATGGCCCAAATATAAAATATACTGCAAAGTAAGTTAGGTGGAGTGAACTAGGTAAGAGCTATAGCATACATTTCATGATACAGTTGGTGTATATGATTCTGTTAGGGTGATCAACTTTGATGAATGAGCTCTGTTACTAGCCATGCATTTTTTAATTGAAATTTTTTTGAGATAATTATAGATTCACATACAGTTATAAGAATTAATAGAGAAAGAGCCCAGGAGTTCTAATGCCAGCAGAGCTGGCCAAGTATCACCTCTCTTTTAGGTCAGAGATCCACACTACTGATTTTAAGAAATGAAAAGGGGAGACCTCTAGTCCAAGATGGCAACATGGGAGGCTCCTGAACTCACCTCCTCCCACTGGCATGCTGAATCTACAGCTACATAGAACAATTCCCTCTAGAAGAATTCCAGAAAATAACTGAACAATAAGTACAAATGGGGTAAAAAAGAAAATACCCACACTGAAATGGGTAGGAAAGGCTGAGATATACTCTTGCCACAAACCCTACCCCCAGCACAGTGACATACAATAGGGAAGCAACTGACAACTTCCAGCTTCTCCCTGAAGAGTGAAGAGGTTGGACCCAACATCCCAACTTTAAGACTTCCACCTGAGAGGTGGGTCCCCCAAATACCCAACTCAGAAAGCCAGTGGGGCTTGGTATCCTCGAGACCCACAAGACTGTAACTAACAAAGAAACAGTTCTTAATGGGCTCAGGAAGACGAGGACTCACTGTGGCTATCTCCCCAGGACTCAGTGTAGAGGGAGCAGACCAAAATGCTCATCTCTCAGTCTTTCCCTGAAAGAGGCCCATTCATATTTCAAAACCTGCTGCCCGAGGGTCAGGCTGCTAATTTAGCACACCTCTAAGTGCTGACCACGGTCCTCCCTGAGACTGGGGAGGCTGGGAGAGCAATCTCTGAGTCCTCCCTCTGGCTTACTCCAGGTCATTGGTATCTCCCTGGAAGGCAGTTTTTCCACAGAGATGTCAAATTGCCCTTTAAAGGTTTGGAAATTATTTTATTCTCTTTTCAGCAGTGAATGAGAATAGAGGTTTCTCCTCATCTTTGCCAGTATTGGCTGTAATTTTTAAAATCTGTGAGTATTGGTCATTTTCTTTTCAATGTGAAGGTAGGTTTTTGCTGATTTGTTTTGGACCTGTGGTTCTCAACTCTGGTTGCATGTGGATCTCCTGGTGAGCTTCTAAATAAGGCTGGAATCCCAGCCCTAACTGACTGAATCAGTTACTCTCCGGGCAATTCTCATGTTCACCTCTGGTTGACAGCCACTGGTTGGGGCTAGGATGGTAGCTGATGCAGGAATAAACTGTTGAGAAATTGATTTTGGTTCAGGAGCTCATAGCAAAACATGGCATCAGATCAGAACAGCCACCCACATAGCCAAATCAGCTGACAAGTACTTTTTAATGAGCTTTCCAAATAATCAAGGCTTACTATATTTCCAATAGCATTAGTTTAAAGCAATGTTTGTCAGTCAGAAAGCTGATGAATTTGGACATTGCAGCCTGGGTGTGAAGTCCTGAGCCCCTGCTCAGGGTCATAAACTTAATTAGCATCTGAGTTATCAGGAATAGAGAGGCATGGCTTCTTGGCAAACTGTGCATATTGTGTGCATGTGGAATGAAACTTTTTAATTTGAGATAATTGTAGATTGCCATGCAATCGTAAGATGTAGTAGAGAGAGATCTCATATGCCCTTTCCCCAAAACTATAGGACAGTATCTTAACGAGGCTACGGACGTTGAATACAGTCAAGATACAGAACATTTCCATTATCACAAGGAATCCCCCATGTTGCCCTCTTTTAGCCACACCCACTTATCTTCCACAGCAACTCCTTCCTTAACTTCTGGCAACCACGAAGCTGTTCTCCATTTCTATAATTTTGTCACTTCGAGAATGTTACATAAATGAAACCACACAGTACGCAACTTTGGGGGGTTATTTTTTTCCCCACTCAGCACAGTTCTCTGTGATTCATTCAGTTTGTTGTATTTATCGGTGGTTGTTTCCTTTTTATTTCTGTGTAGTATACCGTGATCTGGATGAGCCAGTTTGTTTAACCATTCACCCATTAAAGGGCATCTGGGTTGTTTCCAATTTTTGCCGTTACAAAGCTGCGATCAGCATTCATGTACGTGTTTTGTGTGTGTGAGCATTAGTCTTCATTTCCCTGGGAGAGGAGTGCTGTTGCTGCTGTATTTGAAAGTTTAGTTTTTTGCAAAACTGCCAAACTATTTTCCAGAAAGGCTGTACAGTTTTACGTGCATACCAGCAATGTTTGAGTGATTCAGTTTCCTTACATCCTCACTTATATTTAATATTGTCACTATTTTTTTCATTTTAGCTATTGTGATAGACATATAGTGAAAATTCATCATGGTTTTAGTTTCATCTCCCTAATGGCTAATGATAAAGGAACATCTTTTCATGTGCTGATCTGCCATCTGTATATCTTCTGTGGTGAAATGTCTATTTACGTCTTCTGTCCATTTTCTAAATTGGACTGTTTTTCTGTTGAAAATGGAGAGTTCATAATATATCTATTCTTTGTCAGATATGTGGTTTGTAAGTATTTTCTCCCAGTTTGTCACTTGTCTTTTCATTCTGCTAATAGGGTCTTTCATGGAGCTAAAGTTTTTTAATGTTGATGAAGCCCAATTTATCAAGTTTCCTTTTATGGATTATACTTTCGGAGTTAAATCTGAGAACTCTTTGCCTAGACCTACCTTCCAAAGATTTTCTCCTCTTTTTTTTTTTTCTCCTAAAAATTTTATAAGTTTTACGGTTTGCATCTAAGGCTGTGATCCATTTTGAGTTTGTTTTTATGTTTCTTTTTCTTGTTTTTGCTCATAAATGTTTAATTGCTTGAGCACCATTTATTGAAAAAGCAGTCTTTAGTCCATTGAGCTGCTTTTGTACCGTTGTCAAAAATCAGTTGGACATATTTATATGAATCTATTTCTGGGTTCTCTGTTTTGTTTGATTGGTCTGTGTGTTTATTCCTCTGGTAACATCACACAGTCTTGATTATTGGAGCTAAATAATAAGTCTTGAAATTCAGTAAACAGATTCTTCACACCTTGTTTTTCTTTTTCAAAATTGTTTCACTTTTCTAGTTCCTTTGCCTTTCTATATAAATTTTAGAATTTACAAAAGATATTGCTGAGATTTTGGTAGGAACTGCTTAAACTTCTATGTTGGTTTGTGGAGAGTTGACATCTTTGCTATGCTTAGTCTTCTAATCCATGAATACAGTATGTTTATTTATTTATTTAAGATTTTTATTTTAAAGATATCTCTACACCTAACCGTGGGGCTTGAACCCACAACTCTAAGATCAAGAGTTGCATGTTCCACACACTGAGCTAGCTAGGTGCCCCTCTCTTTATTTAGATCTTTCTTTCATCAGTGTTGTACAATTTTTAGCTTCTATATCATGTGTTTTGTTATATTTACATATAGGTATTTCATTTTTTGAGCAATTGGGGATGGTATTGAATTTTTAACTTTTGTGTTTATATACTCACTGTCAGTATATAGAAATATAATTGATTTTTGTATGTTTTTCTTGTATTTTGTAACCTTGCTGAATTCATTTACTTGTCCATGATTTTTTTTTCCTTGTGGATTCCTTTACCTGTTCTATGTAGACAATCCTGTCATCTGTAAACACTTTTATGTCTTTCTTTCTGATCTGCATGCCTTTTACTTCTTTTTCTTGCCTTGGTGCACTGGCTAGAACTTCCAGCACAATGTTGGTTAAGAGAGGTAAGAGTAGACATCCTTGAATTGTTTTCAATCTTGGGAGGAAAACATTCAGTCATTCACTGTGAAGTATATTGTTAGCTGCAGGTTTTCTTGAAGATGCTCTTTATCAAGTTGAGGAAGTACCCCTCTATTAAAAATCATTAATGATATTGAATTTTATCAATTCTTTTCTGCATCATTGATATGAGCAGGTTTCTTCTTTAGTCTGTTAATTTGGTAGATTACATCGATTGAGTTTTAGATGTTGAAATTCCTGGGTGGGGCTGATGGTGGAGGCAGTGGCCTCATTAGTTGGCAGCAGAGATGAAAGTCCCAGCTCCCTCCTTGATCTTCTTTGACACCACCCTGGTGGGGTGTTGGGATCCCTTGCTGCAGTTCCCAAGGGTGGAATTGTGAGCTCTCCACCCAGTCTTTGCTGCTGTGACTGGGGGTGGGCCATAGATTTTTTTTTTCCCGGTGTTTGGCTGTGATGGAGTAGTTATTATCTGAAAGTCTTCTTAGTCTGCTCCTGATCTGTTCCTTTGGCTCAGAGACCAGGCTTATTTATTTTTTTTAATCAAAAAAATTTCTTTGTACTTGTTGATGTTTCTGGTTTGCCAGCTTCTTCAATTTGGGATATTGAAGGCAAAAAGAAAACCCAGGGAACTCACCACCATGTTCTCCCTCAAGTTCTGTTGTCCCTAATCGGTCTTTCTTCTCTTCACCTTTCAGAGTCTTCCTGAGTTTGTTGTATATATAATGTCCAAAGTTTTTGATTGTATGTAGCAGGAGGAATAGGGGAAAGTATGTCTACTCCATCTTCTCAGAAGTGGAAGCATATTTAGATGTTGCTGTATTATATACATTAGATTGAACTACTCAGGATAAGACATTTATTTACATACTGCAGCTCTCCTTCTTCATGGTTCTGGGTGATTGAAGTATTATTTGCCTGCTTTAGCAAATGGAATCTTGATTAACTGTTTTTCATTACTGAAAATGTTGAGTATTTTGTTTCACATGTTTCAAATAAAACAAATATCTGTCTTTATAATTATCCCTTGTTATCTATAGTTTGTTACTTATCAGTGAGACCCCAAGGTTGGTCTTTGTGGAAGGAATGAAGGTTTTAGGGGAGGCATAGCTCTCTTTGTGGGAATTATCCTTGAGGATGGTCTCTTAGTGGAACACTAGGGAAGAGATAGGGAAGGGGGAGGGAGACATTGTGTAGAGTTTATATGTAGGTGCTTTACACAGGTTATCTCATTTAATCATATAATGTATTGTTACCAGCTCTATTTTCAGCTGGAACCGTGGCTTAGAGGGGTTAAGTAGATATATAAGGATTGATATATATATATATATTTTTAAAAGATTTTATTTATTTATTTGAGAGAGAGAGAATGAGAGAGAGAGAGAGAGAGCACATGAGAGGGGGGAGGGTCCGAGGGAGAAGCAGACTCCCTGCTGAGCAGGGAGCCCGATACGGGACTCAATCCAGGGACTCCAGGATCATGACCTGAGCCGAAGGCAGTCGCTCTAACCAACTGAGCCACCCAGGCATCCTATAAGGATTGATATTTTAAGCCTGTATCTCTATCCTGATAACTTTAGCTATTCCCCTAACCTGCCTTCGCCAGGTTGTGAGATCATCACACATTATATGGAAGTTTTGCTCTGAGTTTATGTCCTGTCTCTTCTGAAGGATACTCTGTAGATAAAACAGTATGGTACAGATAAGATGTATGATCAAATCTGCCTACTAACTTCTGTAACTATCATATGCACTTTACAAAATGATATCCAACAAATGGAATATGACAATTCTCTTTTCTAATATTTTAGCCTAGGCAACTGGATACATGAAAACACTCCTGAAGATGAGTATGGGCTAAGGATTTTTGGGAGAAAGAAAAAAATTATCAAAGGATGACAATGAAAGAAAATAGGATAGAGAACTTTGTGTCTCAATAAAGCATCACTAGCAGTTCAGCAAAAGAAACATTTTAAGCATTAAAAATGAGAGAGTAACTTTTGACACAAATGTCATCCAAAGATAAAAGTGGCAAATAATGTGAATGGATAAATTTGGTAATATAATTTGGGTTCAAGATAGAAGTATCAATATAAAATACAAAAATTATATGATGTGGAACTGAGAAACTATAATGTAGGCTAAACTACTGTAGTTTCATCAATTAATGTTAATTTTCTGAGGTATGACAATGATATTGTGGATACATAGGAAAATATCCTTATTTAGAAGATGCCTGCTGAAGTATTTTGAAGTCAAATGTCATAGTGTCTGCAACTTACTTTCAAATGGTTCAGCAAAAAAAACAAACCCAAAAGCCACTTGGGATGTTTTATTCCCATGTTCACTTTCCTGTGTCACTGCCTTCTCCATCAAGTGTAGTACTCAGGGCCCAAAATACTCTGAGAGATCCACAACAATGTCTTAAGTTCTTTTCAAATCAAAAGACAAAAAATGGATTTCGAGGTCAAAGAAATGTTTTGATATATAATGTTAATAATTCATCCTTATGGAACACAGCCATAAAATGTAATTTTTAATCTGTTTTTAATAGAGGAAGAGGCACACAAAAGTGCGTAGGGCCCACAAAAGCCATAAAGTGGCCTACTTGCCACCATCAGAATTTAAGCTCCATGAGGGCAGAGATCAGTGGGTCTCGTTCCCTCCTGTACTGAAGACACAGTCAGCACAGTGCCTGGTCTCAGGCATAGTCTTAACTAACATTTGTCAGTTGAGTGAAAGAATCACCTTGACTCGAGTTTTGTGAACATTGGACCTATTCTTCTAATAAAGTATACGAAATACTCTTCTATAAGCCAAGTATACATTATTTTTAGATTACCAAAACATTTTGGATTGTTAACATCTCTTTCCCTCTTCTTTAGTATGGAAAATTAAGAACTGACTGCATAAGAAGGAAGGAATCAATGTTGAGCAATCATTTGGTGACCACCCACTATATGACAGGCAGTGATCTATGTTCCAGGCATTCTTTTTACCCACTCTGAACCCAATGTATTTGCTTCTGGAAGGAAAAGACAAGACAATTTAATGAATATTGTTCTGTGGATAATTTGCATACAACAGCAACAACGTAGTAATAAGCATTTGTTGGCATTTATGTGCCATGCAATGTGCTTAAAAGCACTTTTTGGGAATGATCTCTTCTAAATCTTACGAAAGATCTCATATAAAAACTAACAATACCTCATTTTATAGATGACCAAATTGGGGACCAAGAGGTCTAACAACTCCCCGAGTATCACACAGTGTGAAGGTGGCAGGACCAGGACTTGAACCCAAGTCACTGGACTCTGAAGCACAGACTCTTACCTGCCTCCCTCTATTCTGTCTCCCACATGTGCCTTGAGCGAGCTGCCTGTGAAAACTTGGGGGATTATTTTTGGCTTTTAAAATATTTTGCCCTTGTGTGCAGACCCAGTTCTGGATTAAGTGCTTCACCCATAACTGTTATCAGTAGTAATGTCTGAACTGAGGTATCTGAAATCACCTTGTGATTCTAGGAACAAGAAAGGGATGTGGGAAAGAGAGCTGTACAGGCCCTTTTGCCACAACCTGATGCCCTGGAGTTACTGCCCTAATGGGGACACTATGATGCAGTGCAGATTACGCTGTGGCACCCCCGGGAAGGGTGAGCGTTGCTGCAAAGCCTCTCATGGACCCATTGGCCCAGCAGTAGCAGGCAGTGGGAGAGCTGACTCAGACTCGGGGGGGAGAAAGGGGAGGGGAGGAGGAGGAGGGAAACTACTACACTAAAGTAGACAGTAGATACTGAGGTCTGTACCAGGGCTGTGGCTGTGCGAATAATTCTCAGGGAACACATGTTAGACACTTTATGTGGCCACATGATACCTCAATGATGCTTGTGTAGCAGAAGTTTTCTTCCCAGAGGCAGAGTTAATACAAGACACATGGGTATGGATTATAGGAATTAGGAGGATGTATGCTCATTGTGTCTATTTATAGTAGTTCTGGTACCCGATGTGGAAGAATGATTTTTAGCATCAATATCCTGAAGTAAACAAGACATCAAGATCCCTCACTTCATTATTTAGAAATTAAAAAAACAATTACCAATTTTTAGATTCTTGTAGTTATTTTTTAAGCAGAAGGTGAGATTGGTCCAATTTAATTGAAAGAAGTTGGGATTCAAGGACTCGCCTTTCTTTCATTTTTTTTTGTGTTTGAATTTGGGGGCTGGTCTGTTCCCTAGGTGTATGTGAATTTGGGGTCCGGTCTGTTTCCTAGGTGGTGGCTGTGTGGAAGTAGAGGATGTGGTGATTTGTTCTGAGAAGCAAATGAGTTGATGGATATGAATATAGAGCACCCAGTGCTGAGTGTGCTCTTTGTTTTGGAATATATAGCAGAGCAGTTTGCACGCAGGCTCAGACTTCATAGGTGATTTTGTTTTAATATGAATGTTAAGTTTCATTAGATGTGCCTCCAAATTACTTTTGCCAGAAATTCACTATTATTTGTACTGTATAATTTTCCTTAAGATTACAGTAGAGATTTTAGTACAGAGTAACTCTAATTGAGGAAACAACACAGTCATAGTACATATGATACCCACCACTAGTGAGTTCTGCAGGCTTAAAAATTGATTCTCATTTTTCCTAAGTAGAAGTAGCCGCAGGACTTAAGTCAGTATTTCTATGGTCCCAAGGGCCCACTTCTTTTTTGGCCCTGATATTCGTCATTACTACAAACTTGCTTTACAAAATAAAACATAAAATAGTGTGGTAGATTGGATTAATGTCCCCATTTCTTCACTCTCTCTGTGAATTACCATCATGCATCCACAGCTTTTATCATGAGACTTTGCAGAACATCTGACCAAAGGCTGTGGGTATCCTTCCCCATCCCATTGGTTTATGACAATGTCCAGTTCTGCGAAGAGGCCTTTGAAGACATTCTGTGGTTCTCCTTCTGTCTCTTACACTCTGTCATTGTTTCCAGAAGGACAGATCCCAGGTAGCTGTTGGTCCAAGGAAAACGAAAGATGAGTGGAGCTGACCTGAACCTGACCTGTGTCCTGAAGCAGAACTTCCCCAGGCTACTCTCAGGTCTGTAAGAAAACGAATGTTTGTTGTAAGTCACTACAATTTTGAGATTTTTGTTATACAGCTAACACTGACTTAGTATCAGTAGGAATTCCCATGGTTCTTCAACTGACCTAATCGGGGACATGCATGTGCAGAACTGTGCCAGCTGTTACATCTAGTATGTGTGCCTGGACTTGCCAGTTACGTCACCATGATTCTCAAATTGAATCTATTGATCATTTCAAAAAACACTAACTTGGAAGTATCCAGGCTTTGAACTTGGATCTGAAATACATAAAATTTTCTATTATTTTAAGAAACATCAAATGAATATCATAGGAGAAAGAAACTCTGGAATGATCAGGGGGCCAAGAATCTTTGCACTATCTTCACCTTGGTCTAGTGATGGGCATCTCATATAGTGTGGCATAGAATGAGCCCGGAACACAATGTCAGAAGGCCGGTTCTAGTCCAGTCTACTTGTTGAGACATCTCGGCACTTAAGGAACTTCTCTGAGTCACAATTTCCTCATCTGTTAAACAGGAAAAATTATAACTGCTCCAGCTACCAAACAGAGTTTTTGGTTTTGTTTTTGTGTTTTTGCTGATCACATCAGGTAGAGCTCCTTGAAAACTCTAATGTCAGAGATGCTAATTCTCATACCTATGTACTTTCAAATATTCAGAAGTAAAAGCTGAGGGTGTAATAGTGACTGTAGATTAACAAGTTCCTTTTTAGGGAGTTGGGCTAATATGTAGGATTTCTAGAACTCTAAATTGATAAAGTTACAGAAGTTAGAAAACCTCCGTGGTGAGGAGTTCATATGTCCTGTTGGTAGTCTCTTAGGTGGTCCCAGGTGGTTTCTGTAAAAGACCACTTCCTGAGTAATCCTTTAGGTGGGTGTCAGGTGGCAGGCATGCTACTCAAGACGTTTTATTGAGGGTGAGGGAGAGGAAGTGCTCTGTATAGGAGTGGGTAGCTCTGGGATTATTACTCAGGTCTGATTAAACTGCCCTCCCGGTTGCCCATAAAATGTGCCTTTTTACTAAAATAAAGGAAGTCACCCTTCAAACCATCAGTAGTAGGTGCATTTGGCAGAATAATTGAATTTTACATTTAAAATATTCTTCGATATGAGGAAATATATACTTTCTGGGAAGTCTTTAGTTATTCCATCATTGCTGCTTACCAAGATTTCCTTGTGGCTGCTCTCACAATTTTCCAAAGCAAAGGAAGTCTTTGCTTCCGCAGTTCAAAAAGGTCATCTAATTCATAGCCCTTTATCATTAGTAAGATCTGCTTCTCTACAGGTTTTCTTTGCAAGTAGTTTCTTTTGACAATGCTGCTCCTCTCTCCTTGTTCATATTCTTCTTTAGTCTGGCAGTCAGTTTACCTTTGATTATTCTCCATGGACCTTCCCACTAGCACCATTTCCTCTCATACCTTTCTCCGTTGAAGTCTAAGTCAGTTTCTCCCAGTGACAGAGAGTCATCCTTCTCTAATCAAAACTTATTAAATCCAAATGATCTGATAAAGTTAATTTGTGTGTCAGGACCCAGAAAAGTGGAGGCCACCCCCGGGGGCCAGGACCACATCACAAATCTAAGCCGAAATCAACCTGCACTAACGGGAAAGGAAACACCTGTCAAGGAGACCCAACACACACAACCCCAGTCCTCCAGCTCAGCTTCAACTAGCTCACCTTACCCTAGAAAACAGGTCCTGCTAGCTTTTTAGGGAAATCTCCGAGCTTCTAGTCAATCATGCTCTGTTTCTGTGTTGCTGCTTCTAATGCTCTATAAAACTCGGGCGCCTGGGTGGCTCAGTTGGTTAAGCGACTGCCTTCAGCTCAGGTCATGATCCTGGAGTCCCTGGATCGAGTCCCGCATCGGGCTCCCTGCTCGGCAGGGAGCCTGCTTCTCCCTCTGACCCTCCCCCCTCTCATGTGCTCTCTGTCTCTCTCATTCTCTCTGTCTCAAATAAATAAATAAAATCTTAAAAAAAAAAAAAACAACTCACTCTCACCCCAAATCCCACGGGAAGAGTGCTTTGCTGCTGGTGAGGCACCATACTCCCTCAATCCATGGATTATGTTCCCTTGCATAAAGGACATCAAACTTGTTACTAAATTGTTTTACTTTTGTCATTTGACAGATTCATTCAGCCAGATCTTAACCAAAGGTAGAAAACAGTTTCTAAACCAGAGGATTATTATGATGCGTAACTTACATATCCTGTATTATCAGAAATATCATTAAATTGCATGTGATTTATTGACTTCATCATTACAGCTACATGAGTGCATCTTAATCACTCAGTTCTTTTAACCACACTTAATTTCTAAACCATCATGCCAAAAAATGCACTTCCATGCTTCAATTTCTCTAAAATGGTTAAAAGCTGAGAGGCAGGAAAAGATGATAAAGATGGCACAGATGATTACAG
The DNA here is from genome assembly GCF_002201575.2 of Neomonachus schauinslandi. Lineage (NCBI taxonomy): Eukaryota > Metazoa > Chordata > Mammalia > Carnivora > Phocidae > Neomonachus > Neomonachus schauinslandi. The sequence continues at coordinate 55,306,528 of NC_058415.1, read as the reverse complement.
GATTATTTACAGTGTGAATCTGGGTTTCTGATACTTCCACATTCAAAGTTGTATAGATTATTTAGCAGCATTCCTCGACTCTTAATCATTCTGAGACCACTGGAGAATTGCCTTCTAGCTCAGTGCTTGTGCTAATTATTGTAAATCTTTTGTGGAAAGTAGAGACAATCGTGAATACCATACAAAACCAGGAGAAAGGGGCAGAAATAGTAAACTTTTGGACTATGGCATGGCAGAACTGGAAGGGCCCTTGGACTGTTAAGACTGATGCTGTCAGTCCAGTTTCCTCTTTTTGCAAGTGGACAACCTGTAAAGTTCCAGGGAAATATGTGATGTATTATTGTTGATGCTCACCAGTCAGATACCATCAGGGACACTTGAAGTCACGAGAAGTTGTGTTTATTACTTGATGCAATAAGGGGACCCCGTGGGCAAGTGTGAACATCAAATTAAGAAGGTGTAGGAAGATTTGTTATAGAGTTTGGCTTTCTGTTAGGTGACTGGAGGAAGGGGTCCAGGAGGCAGGAATTTGCTGTGAATGGGTACTATGGGGATGGGAGCTATTCTTTACTGGAGATCAATGGTTTATATCTTAGATACGGGGGTACAGAGTGGGGATACAGCTGTATTGATTTATGCATCTGGCATTCATGATAGCTGGGAGAGGCGGATGTTTGGATATTTCTGTGGTTTGCATATTGTTCTTATTTTTGTCTAGGATCAGACATGATTATAAAATGATCTTGTGTTTTTCTCACTCTGTCAGAGGGTGACCTCTGCTGAAGTTGATGCTCTGTGACATTGTTTACATTCAACAGGAGAATACCATGGTCTAGCTGTGTCAGGTCAGCTCCCAGCTGACAACTATCAAGGCTTCCTTATTATTTCTCATTAAGACATCCAAAATGGGAAGAATGGGTATAGCAGTGTCCAAGCTTGAACATAAATCTCTTGACTTCTAGGACAGAGACCTCTTCATTAATGCATGCCAGACCACGAAAATCTGTAATGTGGGAAAAACAGTAAAGTGGAAAGTACACGGAGTTTGGAATTTGATAAAATTGGGTCCAAATCCTGGCTCTGTCACTTAATTAATGTCTCTGAATTTCTGATTCCTCAATGAGGCAATTGAGGAGTGTTGTTTCCCAATTCTGTGTTACTAATTTTGCAAGAGGGTCCAAAAAATAGTGTTTTTCTCCAGCTTCAGAAAAAATGTATAATAGATGCCAACTTAATATGGAAGCTTAAATTTTACTTTATTTACTAAATTTTACTTTAATTTAAAATAGATTTCCTAATCCTATGGTTTTGAAATCTGAGTCAAAACTGATAAATAGCTAATATTGTCTATCCTTGGATTGAAATAAGATAATTTCCTGAATGCTATTTAATGTTAGGAAAAACAAACGAACAAACAAACAAACACCCGGTATGTTTTTCCTCTTGCCCAATTTTAAGGGCAATTATATAAAAAAAATACCTACAAGGGTTAGAAGGATTGTACTCTTTCCTGGGCTTATATTGTAGAATATGTTATATCCATCCCTTATAACTCTCAAGTAAAAAGTCCCAAACCTACTTGTTAACATATTTCACTTCAACTCTCTCCTTGAAAATTGATCACAAGATTTATATTTCTACAGGCTGTTCACAAAGACTATTTTGAGTTTCATGAAAGGACACAATCTTATCAAAAGAACAACAATAACAAAAATATATCTATAGATGAAACAAGGTTAGAAAGCAATACTTCTTTAATTGCTCTCAAATAAAATGTTCATGTTAGTTAAATTTGTGAATAAAACCATACACATCTTCTGGAAGCCTGAGTTTTACCTTTTGATGTGTTTCATCCTAGCAGTGAAATGTGGAAAAGGATTTCAGATTTCAAAGGAAAAATAAATTGCATAAATAAGGAAAACAATATTCAAACAAATAAAATGGGCAAGTGAAATTTCTGTAAATTGCAGTTGTTACAACACAAATTCTCTTCCTTTTACTTTATAAGCAGAGGAGTGTTTTGGGCATACAGAAATTGGTTGTAGAGCTTATAGAGCTCTGAGGAAATATTTGGAAGTGTTCACTAGAAAGTAGAGGAGGGGACATACTCCTACAAGTCTCCCAAACACAGAAACGCTTAATGAAATATACAACAGGAAACATGAATATAGAACCAACCTCAGAGGAGAAGAAGAGAAATTCCATTTTCAGACCCCCAGAGGAATTCAAGCCAGAACAGTGAGCTAAAACTGAAGCCTGTTGCAGAATGCTGAAGACCCAGGGGAGGAAAATATGGAACTTCTCTCTGAGGTCGTCTCTTATGAGGAAAAAAAAAAAAATCCCACTGAAGATGTTAAAAAATACGAAGTTCTTGAGGGAACAAGTCACCCTAAGAAGTCAATGCAGGTAACAAATGGATGTAAAAATAACCCAAGAATTTCCAATAATGAGCAATCTAGAAAGGACTAAAAAAACAGTATTTTTAAAGAATGATTAGAGATGAAAGAAGGATAGACATCATAAAGTAAGAACAGGACATTATGAAAAAAGGAAAACTTTACATAGAAGAACCAAGCAGGAATTGTAGAGATAATAAATAAATAAATAAATAAATAAATAAATAAATAAATAAATAAATAAATAAATAAATAAATAAATAAAGACAGACAGACTAACTTTAAAAGCAACAGCAACAACAGTAACAGCATATTTGAGAATTTAAAAGCAACATGGGAGGGGCACCTGAGTGGCTCAGTCGGTTGAGCTACCAGCTCTTGATTTTGGCTAAGGTCATGATTTCAGGGTCCTGGAATTGAGCTCCACATCGGGCTCTGTGCTTAGCAGGGAGTCCGCTTGAGGTTTTTCTCTCTCCCTCTCCCGCCGTCCCTCCCCCTCTCTAAAATAAATAAATAAATCTTTAAAAAAAATAAAAGCAACATGAGAATAAAATGTAGATGCTACTCTTAGAGTTTAGGCAAGGAGGGGTCTAAAATAAGTTGTAATACACCATAATTACAATTAAGCATATGTGAACAATCAGAATCAAGTTCAGTAGCTATCAGTTGGGTGGAAGGACAGATTGCAGTGTATTTATACAATGGTGTACTTAAATGGTGTAGTTAAAAATGAATGAGATCAAGATGTAGTAATATGGATAGAGTTTAAAAGCATCATTGAGAATGCAAGCAAGTAGCAATGTAAATGCACTTTGCATGTTATCATTCACATCAATTTGATAAACCTATAATATAAAACAATATGCTCCTGGATATATACTAAGTAGTTAAAATGTAAGAACACGGAGAGGGAGAAGACTCAGCTTAAACAGTGTTAGCAATTGCTCTTGGAGAGAGATGGAGAGAAATCAACCCGGGCCATTTTCAGTTGGAACTCCAACTACATCTGCAATGTTTTATTTATTCATTTTAGAAACTGAAGCAAAAATAATATAGTGTTTATATTCCTGGCAGATAGGTAAAGGTGTTTTTTTTTTTTTTTAATAGTACCTTCTGTGCTTTTGGTGTGTATAAAATTTTTCACAATTAAAAATATAGGGACAGAATAAAAAATGTGAAAGAATGGACAACTTTCAGGTGAACATGGAGCGTATCAAACCTAAGTCTTTCTGCTTCCCTAAACGTGGAAGTGACTCTCTCTGCCACAGGCCACAGTTTTCAAGTAGGGTGGGGTTGCCAAATAGAAAGCTTTTTTTTTTTTTTTTTTTTTTTAAAGATTTTATTTATTTATTCATGAGAGACAGAGAGAGAGAGAGACAGAGGCAGAGGGAGAAGCAGGCTCCCCGCGGAGCAGGGAGCCCGATGCGGGGCTCGATCCCAGGACCCTGGGATCATGACCTGAGCCGAAGGCAGACGCTTAACCGACTGAGCCACCCAGGCGCCCCAAATAGAAAGCTTTTAAATGCAAGTTTCTCTGTCTATATTTGCCCTATCCCCCCTCACCTTTGTTAGTCTTATTAACAAGTTTTTTCCAACAGAGACAGAAGTGCGAGTGAGAGGAAAAGTAGACCTGGTGATATCTGAGAAGCAGGCTACTCCTCTGAAGTTCCTCTTTCAGTTCTCTTAGTGAAGATGTCTTTCTCTTGACTTCTCGTTTTGTGGTACAAGTGGTTGATGCCAACCAGTAAAAGCTAAGGATTAGCTGCATAGAGCTGTATGGATTCTGATCATCATAGAATGAAGCTGTTTGAAGGGTCTGTTGTTATTCAGTATCAGTGGGGCGGCGGGGGGGGACTTCAAAATTCAGAGGAATAGTATGACACAAAGGAAGCATGTTCCTGTAGTACGAGAAAATAGAAGTTTTGTAATTACATCATTTTAGTCATTTAATAATTGAAGAGACAAGTTTAACATATCCTGTGCTTTTGATGTTAACTAGAGTTTAACATATTAATTGCCCCAATCTGATGTGAAATAATGCAAATTTAATCCTGCAACTGCTCTTTCCTGTTTATTTTAACTGATGAGTCTTTCATGGTTCTTCAGCATGAGATTTTTCTTTTTAAAATATTTATGGTTGTGTCAAATATGTGTAGATTCCTTCAAAACTATCTCATTTTTAAAAGCAATTAAAAGTGAGAATAGGCCCCATTAAAATTCAGGAATAAAACTTGTCATTAAATGGAAGTGATTTGTGTGCTGAATACCAAAGGATTTGGCAGTTCTAGGTTGCTGAGTCTGAGCCTAGGCTAAAGCAGAGTAACAAGGCTTTAGTGGCTGAAAGAGGAGTGAAGCTGGAATTCTAAAAAGCCACAAGGAAATTCATTTGCATATAAAAGAAATAGATTGGGGGTTTTCTTGACATCTTTTGAAATTCAGGTTGATTGATCCAATGAATGTAAAAAAGGAAAAAGTTCTTGGGCCTCAGAATGGAGAGTAATAGAGTATATATGACAAACAGATAATCAGGGCGTAGGTCCCATAGGATGATGTTTCCATTTCATTCAGGGATGGGTATTGCAGAGTGAAGATATTCCAGGCAGAGTAAAATGGAAGAGATTGGTACCTTCTCTGGAATTAGGCATGGGGTAGCCAGAATCAACATGCTAAATGCTTTTTAATGTCGTGCCTAAAACAATGACTTACAGGACTATTCTCAACAGGCAGAATTTAATTACACATTGGATTTGAACTGATCTACATATAAAAATCTCTTTTCCTCTCTTAAATTTCTCTCACAACATCCATCCTTCTAAAAAACGAGGTTTGGATGACCCTAAGTTACTATCCATGGATTCTTTATTGCATGCTGCTAGGATTCCTGTTACAACAACTAAGTCATTTATATGCTAGAGAAAGAATCTGTGGCCCTAATTATTGTGGGCAGAGGGTTAGGTTTTGGATATAAAAATGCTAATATATAAACCAGCTCTAAAGAGAAGACATGAGGGGGTATCTCATTTTGGAATCTCAAATATATCAAATTCACTATGTGACTGAGGAGAAATTGTCCAGAAGATACATTTTGGAGGTAAATTTTTTACATTTAGCTATGAATTCTGCCCCAAATTCCCCTGGTTTCATTGCTGGTGAAATGGACTGAATGTCAGGCTGAGCTCTAAGGCTTGCTTATTGCTCCATATTACTTTCCTTGGACTTACTCTGACCTTAGTATTTAAAGAGAGGTGGTGGGCGCCTGGGTGGCTCAGTTGGTTAAGCGACTGCCTTCGGCTCAGGTCATGATCTTGGAGTCCCGGGATCGAGTCCCGCATTGGGCTTCCTGCTCGGCAGGGAGTCTGCTTCTCCCTCTGACCCTCCTCCCTCTCATGCTGTTTCTCATTCTCTCTGTCTCAAATAAATAAATAAAATCTTTAAAAAAAAAAAATAAAGAGAGGTGGTGCCTTCTGCACATAAGCCACCATCAATTGCTGCTAGAGCTTAAGGAAAAACTAGCGCCAGCTAGAGGGGGAATGTTAAGCTAGTTCTCTCTTCTCTCAGAAAGCTCTAGACTTAGATGTGGAGGAGGTGAGTGTCAGTGACTAATGTGCGGACTCTCATTCTTAAGTCAGAGGGAAGAGGTGAGGAAAAACCATTATTCCTCATTTCACACATATTTATGGAGGTGCTATCATGTGTCAGACAGTTGTCAGGCACTGTGACCAATACAAGTGTAAGGGTCTCTACCATTGAGAAATTATGATCTCGTAAAGACTAGGGAATACCAAGATTTTCAGGAGGTCAATATTTAATAAGCCTTTCCCAAACCAAGTTCTGAACCAGTTGGGAGAGACAAAGTTGGCACAAAGGTAAAATCAAAATACCAGTGTTCGTACGATAGTATTGATGTGGCTTAGGTGTGAGGCAACAACGGATTCTTAATAATGTACCCAGTGTTAGACAGATGTGTCCTCCGAGGCACAACCTCCCCATGCTCTGCAAAGAGGGTAGCCCCTGAAAACCTGCAGTGTAGAAGAGCAGATCTCAGGCTATGCTCTCTGCAGAGCTGATTCTCAGGAAGGAAACTGGTATCTGTCCGAATGGATGGGGCCCCGGCAGTGGGGGGCGAAGATCGGGTGGAAGCCAGCGACTCTGGTGGTGAAAGGATTCACCCAAGGCCGAACAAAGGAGATAGATGTGTACTGAGGAAGCAAGGGAGCTTTGGGAAGGACAGCAAAGCAGGGGCTGTGACGAGGCAGCAGGTGGGGCTGTTTTTAAAGAGGGAAGGTGAGGTGTGCCTGGGTGGTGCAGTCCATTAAAGTGTCCGGCTCTTGGTTTTGGCTCAGGTCATGATCTCATGGTCGTGATCTCATGGTCTTGAGATTGAGCCCTGCCTTGGGCTCACACTCAGTGTGGAGTCTGCTTGATTCTCTACCTCTCCATCCGTCCCTCCTGCTCATGCTGTCTCTGTCTCTCTAAAATAAATAAATCAATCTTTTTTTTTTTTAAGATTTTATTTATTTACTTGACAGAGAGAGACACAGCGAGAGAGGGAACACAAGCAGGGGGAGTGGAAGAAGGAGAAGCAGGCTTCCCGCCTAGCAGGGAGCCCGATGTGGGCCTCGATCCCAGGACCCTGGGATCCTGACCTGAACTGAAGGCAGACACTTAATGACTGAACCACCCAGGCACCCTAAAAAATCAATCAATCAATCTTAAAAAAAAAACCAGACAAACCCCAAAACAAAAGAGGGAAGCTGAGGAAGTATGGGGACATATGGAATTCTCCCTTTTCCGGTAACTGTGCCTAGTTGTAAGTAGCCCATTGGTCAGATGGGGCCTATGGATATTTTGAGGTGGGTCGCTTGATGGACCTATTTGTATTCAGCCAGGGGGTCGCTGTGGGCCCTTTCTACATTCCATTGCTCAAGTTTATTTGCCTAAAAGAATCCTCTACAGAAACTGAGTATCCAGTTGATTATTCTAAATTTACCAACCAGATTAATTCTCTTAGCATAGAATATGTTACCAAGAAATCTTTCTGGCATGATGTTCTAGATTCTATCTTTAGGGTCTCCTAAGCAAGAGATATGAAATCAGTGAATTTTGGGTCTGCCTAATTTTACTGTTTAATATCCTCTTGCCTTCGTCTTTCTGGTTTATGCAATCCCACCAGGTTGTGCTCTCCCATCAGATCAATATCTAATCCAGGCCTTGATGCTACACATTATTGCCCTCCATGGCTTCCATTTAATACTGAAGATGCTTCATCTTTAGTATCCTAATCCCATAAACTTTTTGGTTATGATCTCAATTCTATCACTCCACCTTCAGGAGCAATCTTTAATTAAAGTTATTTTATTTATTTATTTATTTGATGGAGAGAGGGATAGAGAGAGAGAGAGAGAGAGTATAAGCAGAGGGACCAGTAGAGGGAGAAGCAGGCTCCCCGTGTGGGGCTCGATCCCAGGACCTGGGATTATGACCTGAGCCGAAGGCAGACGCTCAACCGACTGAGCCACCCAGGTGCCCTTCACTGCAATTCTGACTCAGGAATACTTTTGGGTATTTTACCTATTCTCATGGATTCTCCTTCTGTGACTTTCACAGGGTGCTTCTCAGTGGTTTTCTGGATCCTGGCTGTCTCTGGAGGAGTCATTTCAGTATTATCTGATATCTTTCCTCTCTTTTCCTCTGCTAGATTTCCATGCTAAGCACTCTTTCTGATTTAGTAAGAATTGAAACAATTAAACAATCCCCTGTTTAAACATTGCTTCTGAAACTTGTCTGCATGTTGGCACCACCTAGGAGGTTTAAAAACACTGATGCCAGATTCCACCCCAGATATCGTCATTGATTTGGTCTGGGGTACAGTCCCCCAATAATTCCAGTGTCAGTAATGTTTTAGAACCACTGAACTAAAACATGTCCCATTTTTCTAATATTTTAAGAGCAGTTAGGAGCGCCTGGGTGGCTCGGTCAGTTAGGTGTCTGTATTCAGCTCACGTCATGATCTCGGGGTCCTGGGGTTGAGCCCAGGGTTGGGCTCTCTACTCAGTGGGGAGTCTGCTTGTCCCTCCCCACACAAACGCGCGTGTGCATGCTCTCTCTCTCTCAAATAAAGAAATAAAATCTTTTTTTTAAAAAAGTAGTTAGACTCTTGGATTTTATGCCCATTTATTCTGATCTTTAAGTTTTGCTTTCTTCCATGTCTATTTAGTTTAGTTAATATCTTAAGTAATTAAATTATTCTTTCTCTTGCTTCTGCTTAACCAGAATGCCTTTCTTTATTTGATTTTCATTCTTCAGTTGTTTCTATTCTAAGAGGAAGACTGAAGCACTCCCAGAAGTTGCTATATTTTCTTTTTAATAAGGATCCCATGTCTTTTTAGTTAGTACATAACAAAATCTACTCCTTTTCTCTGGATGAAACCGAATTTGGTTCTAAAATCTAAATCTAGTTTCAAACCAAATGGTGGGGTGGCTCTTGGGCCTGTGGGCAAGTTTCATGAATTTAAGGTTAGTTGCTCCATAGTTTTCTTCTGATTCCTAAATGAAGAATGGAATTTGGGGCTGAGGACCAATCCCTTACTGTCTACCCAGACATGGTACTAACATTATAGCCTAACCCTAACTCATACTCTGTAGAACTCCACTATACAACAGATTTGTCTGCAAAACAGTAAAATAAAATAATTTCGCCCATTCATTGATGCTTTAGGAGGCTTTAACCAACACAGCATTACATTCAACATGAGGCCAAGCCACTCGTGTGAAATTCAAGGTCAGATTGCAGCAGCTTCCTCCTGAGTCCTTCATGGCACGTGTCTGGATATGTTGCTATTGCCTGGTGCCTGTGGCTCAGCCTTGATCAAAGAGCCACTTATGTATGGCTGAAGCTGTCATAAACCTTGATGACCCAACGAGGTTCAAGTGCCACATGATAATCACTTGCTAAAGTCTAAGTCTTAAAGCTGCCCATTCAGAACATATCGGCTAAAAACAAAAGCAAAACAAAGTGAAACTAAACCGTCCTGTGCATGACACAAAATAGGCTGAATGTTTCTCTCTTGTTTCAAATGTAGAAACACTCTTCTCATGGCCACAGCAGATGCTTCAATCTCCAGGTATTATTTTACTACCCAAATTCCGCTCTTTCTTTCTCATGGTTCTTGAACTAGGGCATTAGAAGGACAATTCCTAAGAGCTCCTTTCTTTATTCAATCAAAGACAAAGGAATTATGGAGAATGAGATTAAAACAGCAACTTGTTACTAAGAGGGCTTTTGGAAAACGCAACTTAGTTGTATGATAATAGTGGTCTTTTTTAAAGTTGGATCCCAGAATTAGGTACGTTTATCCAATCACAGACAACCTTAAAAAAAGCACAGGCAACTCTTGAGGAGTGACGTGACCAGCTTGTAAAACAGAAGGCTTGCACGAACAGACCATAACACGTGCTTCCTGAAGTTAGGCTGGCCCGACGTTGGTTTCATGTCACATTCATCAGTCACCTAGTCATTCCTCCAAGAGTGCTCTACTAACAGAGGTCCCTCAATATGGGAACTGGTAGCCAGCAGACAGGAGGCTCCCTTGTACAAAAGAGATAAGACATAAACACAAATGTCCATTACACCAGCAACATTTGAGTGACCCATTAAAACAGACTCAGCAGCCTCAGTCCTGAGGAAAAAAGACTCACTTGTGATTACTGCCATGTGAAAGACAACCTTTGCAATAGATCCTAGAGGGTATTTAACACGACATGGAACAGGGGAATAATAGAAGCATCCTTGGCAGAAACATTGTAAGAGTAAGATGGAAAAGTTGAAGACAAAGTGAGTCATCTCAAATCTATCATCATAATTTAAGCCTCACTGTTCCTTCATTAATTAGCTCATTTTGTCCTGTTTCTCAAGTTAATCCTATTTAACATTTTATAAAACATCTCTTATAAAACTTTTCTGTGGCTCTTTCAGTGCACAAATAACATAGGACTGGATCTCAGCACCTCTAATCCAACATATTTTCTGGCTACTCCTCTAATAAGAATCACATCCTGGGGACTTGTTTTGTGGCCTCAAATGAACTCTGCCCATTGTCAAAGGTCACAAGACTGGCAGTGACCTGCTGGAGCGTCCAGCTTTCCTGTGGAATCAGGTGGTAGGTGGTGATAGCATTAAGAACAGGACTGCAAGTTTATCTTGAAATCAGGTAAAGATTTATCCTCTTGTCTAGGAATAGAGGAAAAATTGGTCTGATAGGCTTCCATTTATGGGGAAACATCCATTCCTGTCTTCACCACACTCCCATGAAAAGAAACCCAATTATTGGTTTGTGTTATCCTTAATGCACAGATTGTTATATAAACACACCAATGCTATAACTTATAAACATATAATCAGGATATTTTAGACACCACACACTCAGATACGTAAAATTTTAGTTCCCCTTATAATCTTTAGTTAGCTAGCTGTCAGAAGAATAGAGAAATCTAGAATTATGAATTATGCAGATTTAATACATGAAAAATTCATCTCAAGTGAGAGTAGGGAGATGAGTGTAGTAGAATGCTAATAATCTTTAACGGTAATATTTTTATTCTTAAAAATGACTCTCATTGTCAAGTCTGGCCTAAATCTTGGTCTCCATGGCTCTACAGTTTTAACAACTGGAAACATCTGGCTGCAGAATTTAGGATATCACTTAAACCAGATCTTTGTGACTTAAAATGGAGATGGCCATGTGGGTAATCAGGCCTTGATTGTTGTAGTTCTGCTAATTGATCTGCTAGTCGTCCCTTTTACCTCATATTCTCAAAATTTGGTCTCTGTGTAGGACCCACTGTTCTGAGGGGGAGGACGTATTTTGCACTCACTCATCTTCCGCCTCACAAGACCTTTTGAAGCCTTAATCTTGGTCCTGTTTTAAACACAAGGAAACCTTTTGCTTTTTAGGGACTGTCGTAAAGATTCCATGAGATGTTACGCAGGTGATGCCATCCAGGCCCCAGGTACTCAGTGAATCTAAGCCCTGCCACACTTCCTTCTCCTCTTAGACATTTACTGGGGAAGGCCAGATGGGCTACTTATCATCCCAAGGATCTAAGTCATTTGGTGACAAACCTGTTCAGCCATCTGCTGTAATATTTAAAAGCTCCAAATAGGTAACCAGTGAAGGGGATGTCCCAGCCAAATGCACCGTAGCCCTCACAAAAGCTAGCATGATGTTGGATATCCCCCTGAGCGATAACAGGATTCCCTGGTAGAACTTTAGGGCATGCAAAAATTTCCGTGGAGCTAGTAACAAAAATAGTATTTTATAAACCTGTTTCCTGTGTTTTCATCTCTTGACCAACTATGAGATGTTTAGTGTCCTGGGTTAGTTTTTTTTTTTTTTTTCCTGTTTTGCCCTACCTGGCTGTTTTGCACTATTTTCATCTACTATATACTTATATCTGGTGGCTAATTATATTAACTCTGGCACTTAACCAGCCAGCTGAGTGACCTCCAGCAAGTTACTTAGTCTCTTTGAATCTCAGGCAGCTCATTTGAAAATACAGTAATAGTCTAATATCTTAAAGAATGAATGAGTTAAAATAAAAGGATATATCTAAAGCAGCAGTTCTCAAACATTTTCAACTCGAAACTCCTGTAGCTCTTAAAAATTATTGAAGATTTCAAAAAACTTTTTATTTATATGTTATATATCTGTCGACATTTACTGTATTAGTAAGCTAAGAAGTATTTCTGTAATATTTATCTTTTTTAAAATAGCAATAACAAACCCATTATATTTTAACAAAAATAAAATATTTTTTAATTAAATAACTGTTTAAAAACAGCTTTCGAGAGTGGCATTATTTTATATTTTGCTAATCTCTTTAATGTCTTCAAGACAGCTAGATTATCATATATACCCTCTAGATTTGATCTATTGCTATATGTTGTTTTGGTTGACGTACATGAAGAAAATGTGGCCTTACACAGATTCATAGTTGGAAAAGAGAAGACTATTCTTATAACCTTTTCCAGTAATTGTGGATATTCTCCTTTGATATTCACCCAGACTCAGCAAGTGGTAGTTTATAAAAAGGTTTGTTGTAGTCTGGAATCTTAAACCATATCAGTGAACATTCTGTCCTGTGTAATATTAAAACCCATTGGTCTGCTTGGCACTTTGAATGGATCTTTCACCCACATATAATCTTATGCATTGTGTGTATGGATCATTTGGAAAATATTGGTTTACTAAGTTATACAGGTCTTCTAAGTGTTGACACATTTTATCACAGCATATAAACAAAAATCACATTTGTTAATGCATCACCTATTGTATCAGAAAAATCTCTTAAGTATTAGAAAGCTGTCAAGCTCACGGTGGTAAATACAAGACTTCAAAATTCGAATTTTCATTTGAAAGTTCAAATTTTATCAGTGGCCACAAATATTGTTAGTTGTTTTTCTTGAAGTGACAGGATTACTTTGTTCATTTTCAAGAAGATATCTGCCAAATACCCAAGTCTGAAAACCATTGTTTGTCTGTCAGCTGTTCTTCCAAGAAAAAATTGTGTTCCATGAGAAAAGTGGCAAGTGCAGCTTGCAACTCAAATAATCACACACCTTTCTTTGAGACAACCATAATGTTTCAGTCTCAGCAGATGGGCTTTATGTGTACTTTCCATTTAATCATATAGAATATTACAAAGATGAGCATTTTAGAGGTAAAATTTAATAAAATTAATAATTTTTACTACTTCATTAAAAACAATCTTAAGTGAGGCTGGCTTTATTTATTTATTTTTTTCCTACATGCAAGTTCATGGCAGTGAAGACTGTAGTTATGACTGATACATTTTTATTTTGGTACCACTGCCTTGATTCATGCTTAGGTGCCATGAGTTTTTCCCAGGATAAATTTTTCATCATCAGTACAAATGCCAACACAATGAAGAAAGACATGGAACTTCTTAGCATTGTTACAAAATTAGTTTTGACTTTGCAGAGTCCCTGAAAGGGTCCTGAGGATGCTAGGATGTTCTTGAGCCATACTTTGAGCTGCTAATATATGTTTTAGATATCACATGACGTAATACAGAGTAAGCTGTCAGTTAGGAAGATTGATTTCATTATTATTATAATGTGAGTATTTTATAATGTGAGTATATTTGTGGAGGGTCGAGTTCATGGCACATTATTGTCACAGGTTTATGTGAAAGACCCACTTTGCAAGCTTCTGGGTTTTAATGATTTTAACCTCTTTCTTTGTTCCCCCAGTCCTGGGGCTGTTTCTGATTCTCCACTGGTGGTGGAAATCAGACACCAAACTTGGTGGGGTGGGAGACCATGAGTAGTTTCATAGCCCACCCTCCCCTGAGGTAAACAATGATCTGAGTTTTGAGAAGACAAAATATTCCCTTAATCCAGTCAGTCATCACAGATGTTATTTAAACACTCTGAGCCTCTTCTACTCTTAATATGATTCCATTTACCAAAATAATTAAAAAAAAAATGCTGTCAGAATCAGAATACTATTTTTAAAAATAGGAAATACTCCCCCCCCCTTACATAATGCCTGAGGATGATTACAAACACTCACAGGTGATAATTCAATTAGGCAAAAATATGTATTTGTTCCAAAACAACTGAGCAAAGGAAACTGAGCGAAACACAAAGTGTTTCATCCCATGAAGACATTTTCTCTGGCTTCCTAACAGGGCAATTTAATTCTGAAAGATGGCATGTATTGATTGAAGTACTTACTGGCCCCTCGATACTTAACAGCTGAATGAAACCAATGAAAGGGCACTTACTGTTCACATTTCCCAATGTGAAAGAACAAGTATTAATAAAGGGAGAGAGTTAATTTTAGAAAATGACACCTTCTCCAAAAGATTGCATTTATTGAAACTGTTTCATAAAATAGAGTTGTAGGTTATCAGCCTGAAACAATACATGGATTAAAAGAGAACGAGGCCAGAAAAAGCAGCTTCCAGGGAGAATGCCTCCAGATGCTCTTCTGGATAGAGATGACAGGCGTGGCTGCCTGAAGTGGAGCTTGGCCTTAGGGAGCTTCTAATCTGGGAAGAGGCTCTTGTTGGGTTGTGGAAGCATGTAAATCCCTGCTTTTCATTGTTAGCTCTTCTACTGCCTCTGCACACTCTCCACATTTCTAGTCTGTCCGTCTCTTCAGCTGCTCCAGATTGTTGTCTACCTATGGAGTGTTGAAATGGCGCGCGCAAGGGGCGCTACCTTGAATAGTGGGAGGCATCATCTCCTCAGAGAATTTATATCTGAAATTTATTCATTAAAAGAGTAACTGCAGATTAAGTGCAATCTCTTAAGAGAAGTTTCTGATACCTATGACACACAACATATAAAAAAATCATCTTGTAATGTGTTAAGTGACTGGCTAAGGAGATGGGTTAGGAAGAAGAGGCATTAACAGTTTTTTACATTGTCAGATTCTTTGGTCAGTGAGCTAGGTTTTACAAACATCAGTCATTTTTTAATCTTTACAAAAATCCCACGGTAAATTCATGTTTGAAGGGTGAGTAGACTGAGCCTCAGGGAGGATAACTTATCCAAAGTTGTGCAGATTGCTATAAACAGGCTTAATCCATTTGGTCTATCATAACTATTAGGTTCTTGATAGATCATGGTAGCTTCTGTCAAAGCAAAAATTGCATGGGACAGTGTGAAACAGGCAAGGAAGATTTTATTCAAGGCTATTAACGATAGTTTGTGGGATACTACAATTATGTCTGAGCTCATCTCCCCTATAACAGAGAGCTGGGGACGGAAGGAGAATCTTAGGTCATCTCTGTTTGCTAATTGCCTTTATCCAAAGGAAAAACTACTTTGTATCTTCATGACAAGAGATAATTTTACAACTTGGAGAAAACTGCCTGCCAAAGTTAAGCTCATATCTTTCCACAGAAAGTGGGAGATGGGGCGTTAACCTCCTTAATGATTCTGTTTCAGAAGGATGGCATTCAGGTTTTTTTTTTTTTTTTTTAAAGATTTTATTTATTTGACAGAGAGATTTAGCAAGAGCAGGAACACAAGCAGGGGGAGTGGGAGAGGGAGAAGCAGGCTTCCCGCTGAGCAGGGAGCCTGATGAGGAGCTCCATCCCAGGACCCTGGGATCATGACCTGAGCTGAAGGCAGACACTTAAGGATTGAGCCACCCCCCAGGCACCCCGGCATTCAGGTTTTTAAGAAAGACATTCCTGGATTGCAAAACTGGTGAGAGGCTTTTAAAAAGATTTACATAACAAAAGTAATGAGAAAGAATTTACAGTTAGGGTTTTATTTTTTTTAGGATTTTATTTTTTTAAAGCAATCTCTACACCCAATGTGGGACTTGAACTTACAACCCCGAGATCAAGAGCCCCATGCTCTTCTGACTGAGTCAGCCAAGCACTCCTACAATTAGAGTTTTCTTGAAGTAAAAGCTCTAAGGGAGGGTCAGGGTCCTAGAGGCAGGAAGAAGCCTATCTAAAATTTCATCAGGCTGAAAGAAAATTAAGGCCCTTGGTCTTGGTCAGTCCTCCCTTTTGTTCTAGGGAAACCAGGCATTCCACTGAACAATTTAAGAAAGCTAGTCTTTCTGCTTTGTTAAAGTAGATTTGTGTTATTGAAGGACTAGTTGAACCATCTACTGAGACTTGGGAGGAGAGGGTATTTGCTGGACAGTGTGAGGTATTTAATAAGGGGTTTCCTATGGAAATAAAAAGGAGAACAAACATTAATGGTTAGAACAGACTATAAACCCAGTTCCTGAGTCCAGAAAGTAGTCCGTCAAGAAGATTCCTAGACATTGGGCTTGATGTGTCTATAGATGGTGCAGTAAGGATGGCAATGGCAATACGACAGATTTTTCAGTTTGCAGTTGGAATATTTTAGTGATGGTATAGACATCAGAGGGGTTTTGGTGGGATTCACCATAGCCATAGTTATTTTCTAGAAGAATTTGGAAGATACAGGATTTCTGATGAACTTTCTCTGTGGCCCATATAGCTGCACCTTGAGGCATGAAGGCTGATACATAATCTGCTGAGTGATGAGCCCCTTTGAAATTTATATAGTCATTTGGCTTTAACTCTTGGGTCTTCTTCAGATCCCTGGGGGAAAGGCCAGCTAGAAGACAATGTATAGTTCAGTAGGAATCTGGGCAGTCAGATTTTAATTTTCAGTGACTCCCAAGTCAGAAGTGTGGTGGAAAAACTGGAAATATTTGTTTGGAGGGTTTTAGTCAGATGTTGAAGGAAACTGTAAAAATGTTAAATTTCTTAAGTGCTGACAATTTGTGTAAGATGACAGGATCTCATATACTTTATGATAGGTGACAATATCATGAAGTTTATAAAGAGGTGAAAAATAACTCAGAGACAATGAACAGGACCAGAATTTGATAACTTACAAGACTGTACTATAGTTTTCTTTTGAAACATAAAATTTCTCTCTATAGTCACCTCACTTTTGATCAATGATAATCAAAGATTATTTTCAATCACAAAATAAATTTGGTCTTATTAGATTTGACCTGATTATTTACATAGGTGCAGCAAGAATGGTAATTACCCACATAAACCTTTTAAAGTTTGCTTTGTTGGAAGTTTCTATAAGATTTGTAGATTGAACTTTAAAAGCCTCTTGAAGCTAGGAAGCTGAGCCAAGAACTTGTCACCAGATTTTGCTTGCAGTACTTATAGATTTGGGTGAATTCCTCTCTTTTTGAGCTTGGCCTTCCAGGAATGACTTTCCTTACTTACCTATAAGGCTGGAAATGTATAAACCAGGCATCAGGCTGGTTTTCCCAAGAGGGCTTTGTAAGCATTGGCTCCTTAAAGCTGACCTTAGTTCCTTAAAACTGTCTGGTCATATCTGATTCTATGCACATCCTTCTCAACTATGACATTATAATCAAAGTCTTGGTTATATAATCAATATTTTTAATTATGTTCTGTTACAAGGAGGACAGATTTTTATCAAACCTATGAAAATAATTATATTGCCACAAAAATAAGAAAACACAAAAGTTTCTGAATTCTGAGGAGGATTAAGTGGGGAGAAAAAGATGAATTTCATTATGTTTACAAAAGTGAAATCTACTAAATAGTTTTATGAGTTATAGATAGCTTAAGGAAAAAGAGAAAAGGATTCCTTATATCCAGGAAATAGAACATTAAAGCATCAGTAATATTTCCAAATAAAACCCATAGTCATTCTTCATAAATTCATACAGTCCTGTGGAATTATTTCTTGTTCTTCTTTTTTTTTTTTTTAAAGATTTTATTTATTTATTTGAGACAGAGAGAATGAGAGACAGAGAGCATGAGAGGGAGGAGGGTCAGAGGGAGAAGCAGACTCCCCGCTGAGCAGGGAGCCCGACGTGGGACTCGATCCCGGGACTCCAGGATCATGACCTGAGCCGAAGGCAGTCGCTTAACCAACTGAGCCACCCAGGCGCCCTATTTCTTGTTCTTCTTGATCTTGGGTTAGCAATCTCGTGAATCCATCAGCTTCTTCTGGCTGGTCTAAGAATTAAATTGACATGAGACTGATTAACAGGAGAAAATTAGATTTAATTTTGTACATATGGGAACTTCACATACATGAGAGGTTCAAAGAAAGAAAGGTAAAATGAGATATACATGCCATCCTGAGCTAAAGAATGGCATAGAGGCTTCCAAGGAGAGGGGGGCAATTCACAGGGCAATAAGAAGAGCAGATGATTGGTAATTAGATGTTTGCCCTGCCATATAGATGGGTCACTTAGACAAAATTTATCTGTGGCAATAACTCTTATTCTGGGAAAGATCCCAAATTTAGATTCTTCTTGGTAGTTAAGGTTGGGGCAAAAGCTTCTCTTAAGACTACATGTTCTCAGTTGCCATTAGCTCAAAATGGTCCACATGCTAAAGTATCACATTTTGGGGATATTTGTTCTGAACCCTTGTTGGGAAGGAAGAAATTTAATCTGTCCTTCAAGGTCTTTCTATCTGGACTAAGAATCAAATTGACACGAGACAGATTAACAGGAGAAATCAAATTTAGTTTTGTACATATGGGGAATCCACATAGATATTAAATTCTGAAGACAGTCTGGTAACATGAGGCTTATGTCACAACCTGAACTAAGGGGAGGGATGGAGGTCTGGAGATACAAAGTGGAGGAAAACCAGTAGCAGGAGGGTGAGGGGAGATGTTTGGAAAACAAAGTTTGCCTTGTTATGCAGATACATTTATTAGGTAAAGAGTAATTAGTATTAATAGCTCTCTTGTGGTACAGGCTCTCCTTTCTAGGGTAAATTTAAGCAGTTGAAGGGGAAGTAAAGAGCTTTTTCTGAATCTTCTGGGTATTGATTGCTTTTAACTCAAAATAATGTTCATGCCAAAGTGGTCCATCTTGGGGCAGTCTGCTCTTGGCCTTTACATCCTTCATTTGGTATTAGGCATAATGCTAGGATGTATCATGGACATTAATCAAGGGCATTGACACATTTCTAGAAACTTCATATAACTTAAAAATTATTTATATTAATCATTTACCCATACAGACATAACCTAGGGAAGGTTAAGTATCTTTTTTTATTTTACAACAATTCCCATCCAATTCAACATATCAAAAAAACCCTAATTATTTTTTGTATCTTTCTTTTTAGGAAGTGAGAGTTCCTTAGTGACTTTCTAAGGGCGCTCTGGGAAGTCCCACATACAATTTTATGTGTCAAAGATATTATTTAGGATTAGATTTGGAGAAGGCAAAATATTATATTTTGAAAAGCTGGTTAAATCTGATCATGGGTCATTGAGGAACCATGCTTGGCTGCCATTTAACTGAAGTGACAAAAGATTTCAAAAGTAAATATCGGAGATAACAAAATTATTAAAAGATCCTTAGCTCTTTTAAAAGTAAGAAGACTTGGTTCTTTTAAATAATCAAGGGCATGGTAAACTCAACATTAAAGCACAGGAAATTATTCTGATAGAACACAGACTCTTTATTTCCTTAATGGTGTAGAGAAACGACAGGCTCCCTCTGAGCAGGGAGTCTGACATGGGGCTCCATCCCAGGACCTTGAGATCATGACCTGAGCTGAAGGCAGACGCTTAACTAACTGAGCTACCCGGGCACCCCAAAATTACTCTTCTTTTTCCTTAACAATAACACATCCTATGTACCTTGCACGCTTTGCACACATAGTTATTTCCCTTTGCCCTTATGGTTTTGTTTACATACATTGATTATAAGTATTAACTATTAATAACTTTTGTTATATAGACAAAGCTAAGAAATAGGTAATTATGAACGTGTGTCATATGCCAGCATTTTGTAGCAGACTGGCAAAGCTTATGAATATGCTATCTCATAATTTTTATAGGGATTTGCTTCCTTATAGTATAGCTCCTTATTGTGGCAAAAAAAGGACATGTTTATTAATAGCCTGAAATATCTAGCCTTTCTGTACCATGTAAAATAAGAAGTTAAGGTATGTAAACTTAAATTTATGTTTAGTAATTAATGTTTCAGTGTTCAATCTTACGTAGAAAATGATCTAGATATTTAATGAATATGTATTACTTAATTTAGCATGTAAGTCTACAAAGTTACCAAAAAGGTTTTAGAAACTCTTTTTAAGCAGACATCCTACAAAATATTATTATTATTGAAGTAAATGAATCAGATAAGATGCCTTTCTTTTAGTTCACCTGCCTACAGCTTCCCCAGGCCAACAGTCTCCAATCAGGGCATATCTGAATTAGAAACCTTTTATCTGTGCTTCTATAGTAACCTGTGTTTCTCTCTCTCTTTCTCTCTGATTGCTTTGTATGTCTATATAATAATTGTCTCCTTAATTGTCTGTACCAACTGAGTAGTGACATCCTTGCATGCAAGAATGTAGCCTTTAACCTCTTTATCTCATATAATTAGCACTATTCTAGTACACAAAGGGATCAATAAATGTTTTTGAATGATTGATTCGCAAATGAATAGCACTAACTTTCTTGGTTAGGTAAAGTCACTAAAAACAGATTTGATATAAGCCTCCCCAGTCTCACAGTCAAGAAATCAACTAGGGCTTTGATAATACTATGACATATAGCAGACTGTAAAGTAGAAAAGTCTGAGAAATAAAGGGCAGTGAAGATTAGAGCCGAGTGCCCACTATAGGGAAGTAACTCGTATCTAAGAGAATCATTCAAAAGTCAGTGCAAGCATAGGTGCTGTGGTTTGTTTAAATAATTTATGCAGTTCTACACCCAATGCCCTAGGGGTGGGGAATTTTCTGCTCTATTTTTCTAGAACATGAGATGAAGCTGTTAAAAACAAAAATTCAACTGAGTAAACTTTAAAGATCTTATTGGATGTATTCAGTGATTCATGAATCAGGCAGCATCCCATTTTAGCAGATAGAAAGGAGCTCCAAAGAGCTGAACAAAGTGGGAGACTTTTATAGGCTGAAGTGGGCCAGGACAAGGAAAGAGCAGATTACCTCATTTTTCTTCGGGGGCCACACGGGGTCTGTCAGGCAGATTATCTCGCTAGTACTGACCAGGAAATTCCAGATGGCCTGGTTTAAGATTATATTCCTGGGAGAGGTTGAAATTGAGTTAGGGCTTGCTGCCATGGGGCGTAGCACAAGTGACTCCATTTTGGGCCCTTTGAAAGGAAGTTATCACTGACATTATTTCTGCTTTTAAAAATGTTGCTGAAAAGGGAAATCTGAGATAAATGATACAAAAACAAGCTTTTGTGACTCATTCGTTTTTAGAGATTGCTGAGCTTTTTAAGTGAGAGTAACAGCAATTTGATTCTCTCATTTGGACTATTTCACTGAAAGAAGGATGTGCAATTTTATGTTTTGTTTTTGAAATTATTTTGGTTTTTCTGATTTGATATTCTTTCCTGCTTTGCAAAAAGAAAGAAAGAGAGAGAGAGAGAGAGAAAAAAAAAAGAAAAAAAGGAAGAAAGCTTGCCTTTCTTACTCTATATTTTTTTAAATGTTCAAATAGATTTTACATTGTGATAATAATTGGAGCTACAATTAATTTGAACTAGTTTAAAAATCACATAGAAAATTTTTTAGTATCTTCATCCAGAGAGATTTAAGTATATATATTTCCAGGCAAAAGAGGAGTATGCTGTGTTTTTAAAATATATTTCTGGTGATAAACACTGATGAGAGTAGAAAGTGCAAGCCTTCCTTTAATGCTCAACTCAAAAACTCCACACACATTCCATGGAAAACTGAGTGGAAGAACATGGAAAAACATGCCTAGAAAAGATAAGTATTTTTTGGTCATCAAAGTTGAGGAGCTTAACCACATATCCTTCCCACCTCTGGAAATGTCAGGGAATATTTTCATGTACCTTGCATCACTTTATCCTTAGAAAACTCTGTGGAACAGACAAGACAGATATTTTTGTCCCCATTTTATGTAAAGGAAAATGATGTCCGGAGTGATTGACTTCAACAGAGCTACAGCTCTAGTAGGGATGTGTCTGTTTAGCAGAAAACAGCCATCCAGTTTTGCTTCATGATTGACACTGAGTTTACCTGTTGCTCAGCTTCATGTACAAGTGTAGTGATCTTCTCTCCAGAACTTCAGTAGGCTTGCTGATGTTCATAAGCAGACTTCATGAGATGCAGAGGAATTATGCAATGGGATCACTCTGCTGGAGGTCCTTACACATGCAGATAATCCACATGAAACACGAGGGAGTTATCGTCAATTGCCTTTTCTCATTTTTGTGCCTCAAAACATGCTCTTGAAGGAGAAGGGATCAGATTACTCATTTATTTAGGTGATTGGTGTATCGTACTTAAGGGAATTTAAAGTAGAGTGGCCTTAAGTGTAGTTAACATTGAGGAGCTGTAGCCCAAGTATCATGATTTTGTTTTTGGTGCCCTCATTACCCTTCTATGTATTTCTGTAGAGTAACTAACTATAAAGGACTTCAAATGATAAACCTACATGGAATAGGATCCTGAAAGCATGAAGTTGACTTGAAAGAGGAAAGAAAAGTGGGTGACTCTCCACTGTCTTCTGCTATAAAGAAAAGAAAATTTGGCAAACCAGCCTTGTTCTGCAGAACATTGTAGAAGAGTGAGCACAGAGGAACCAGCACTACCTGCCATCATCAGCAGATACGGACTTGAGTGTTCGTTCCTCCAGGTTTCTGCCATAAGCTCAGCAGAGAGAAGTGGTACTAAGGGGCCTGTACTTTCCCACCACCTGTGGTTGCTCCAACTTTTATTCAAGTTGAGCCTTTAAAAAGTGAAGTCTGTGGAAACTTTCATTATGCTTCTTGTTGCATGGCTTTCCCATGTTGTAGTGCTTTCTCTCATACTTTAATGGCAACAACAGCAGCAAAAGCAACAAAACCCAAAAGCTGCCATATGGAATTTGTGATTCCCATTGCTAAAAAATTATTAGGTATACTATTTTCATCCCTTACTCATGGTACTTCTTTAGTATCTTGGATAATGCTGCATGGATAATAACTGCTTAGTGAATATTTGTTGAATGAAAGAATAAATGGATTAATAAAGGAGCACTTACTAGCAGCACTTCCTGATGTTTCAGGCACTGTGTTAGGGGCCGGAATATTATGGTGAACAAAACAGACAAAGTCTGTGCCTTTGAGAAGTTTGTGCTCTAATGTAGGACACACCTATTAACAGTCATACACATGTATAATTATAAACTGTGCTCAGTACCATGAAGAGATGTTATCTCTTCGAGAAAGTTTTCTACATTTTTTGATAGGAAAGGTTTTGTTGCCTTGAAGAAATGGTTTGACTCATCTTATATAGTTGATCCCAACTGATCAGTCTCTTCATTTTATTTGCCAAGAAACTCAGAACTAATTTGAATCTAATTTCAGAAATTATGTTTTATGATGAATATGTTTATGTTCTCGTTTTTATTCATCTTAATATGCTAGCTGTTCATTTATTCATTCAGTAAATACTTACAGAGTATCTACTGTGTACCATGCTGCATGCTAGGCATTCAGCATTGAACAAAACAAACATGGTCCTACCCCCATTGAGGTTACAGTACAGAGGGGAGAAAGATATTAAATAGTAATTGCCTAAATAAATATAATAACAATATATGAAAAGTCCTATGGGGTGAGGGGAAACATGGCAGTGTAAGAGAGAATAATGGAGAAGGGGAAGGGAGATTTTCTTTCTCTCCAAGGAACTGATACTTTGAATGGAGACCTGAAAGGTAAATTGTGCAGATGATGAGAGAGAAAGTGTGTGTGTGTGTGTGTGTGTGTGTGTGTGTGTGTGGAGGGGTGGCTTGAGAGTTAGAGGACAGTAGAGGGACAGGTGAACCATTGCAGGCAAAGGAAACTTAGAATCTCTTGATGTGGAAAGATCCACTCTTTAATAACTAAAAGCCAGGCTGGTTGATACTTACTGAGCTAAAAGGAGAGGGGCACTAGATGGCCATACAAAGCTCGAAAGGCTACTTTAAGGATTTGATTTTTATCTTAAGATCATTAAAAAGCTGTTGAAAGATTTTCATGGGGGAAATGGCATGATTAGAATTACATTTTACTACATTGACTCAGCTGCCTGTGAAATGGATTGGAAGGAAACAAATGGGGACTTTTAAAACTTTTTTTTTTTTTAAAGATTTTATTTATTTATTTGAGACAGAATGAGAGAGAGAGAGAGCACATGAGAGGGGGGAGGGTCAGAGGGAGAAGCAGGCTCCCTGCCGAGCAGGGAGCCCGATGCGGGACTCGATCCCGGGACTCCAGGATCGTGACCTGAGCCGAAGGCAGTCGCCCAACCAACTGAGCCACCCAGGCGCCCGACTTTTAAAACATTTTATTAAAAATATTGATATCAGGGCACCTAGGTGGCTCAGTCAGTTAAGCATTGGGTTCTTGGTTTTGGCTCAGGTCATGATCTCTTTGTCGTGAGATGGAGCCTCGTGTTGGGCTCATCGGGCTCCTGGCTTAGCCAGGAGTCTGCTTGAGATTTCTCTCTCCCTCTCCCTCTGCCCTTCTTCCCCACCTGTTCTCTCTCTCACTCTCAAATAAATAAATCTTTAAAAAATATATTGATATCAGCCATTCTTGTTTTGCTTGAGATTTCACTGTGTTTAATGTTGTAGCCTTTTTGTTTAAATTTATACCATTTTTACTTAAGGAACATTCTCTTGTCCTATTTTAGTTATTTTAAATAGGCCATTTAAGGAGGTCACTGAGCATTGTCAGGGATTTCTTGGAGGAGACTTTGAAGGTATGACTGAAAGGAGAGATGAATAATGGAAAATAAGAAATGATGTGGGGGGAAAAAAAAAGAGGCTGACTGCACCAATTACTGTTTTGCAAGTTGGTTAATGGCTGGCCATACATCCCTAAGCTTGACTGTAGAGGCAGTCCTCATTTTTGTTCACCCAGGGATATGAGAGACTCATTAGTAGTAGGACATCAATATATTTGTAGAATTAATTAACTAATCAATTAAGACATTCTTATCTTTTCCAAAAGTTCTTACATACCATAAAGGAAACTATATTGGGGAAATTTTTCTTTTGTTTCTTTTCCCTGGCTTATCTTTCTATTAGAGCAGAGATGATTATGAGGTCCACGAAGCTATGGGTCTTTTTTTTTTTTTTTTTTTAGGTGGGGGAAGGCCATAAAGCAATAAATACAAAACATACAACAATATGGCCTTTTCTTTTCCCATCATGGGACTGTGTTTCTGTGGGTTCATTTTGGGTGCAACTTTTATATACTCTCAAGTCTGAAAAGATGCCAGCTCTGAAGTTTGAAATCTTAAATTCCATAATGGTCTCCTTAAGAAGACTCACAGAGTGTACCTGCATATGAATTCATGTTTGCAGGCAAAGGCAGAGGAGAATGTGGTCTACACTTCAGTCATGCTGTCACTTAGGTGGCTCATTTGCTCTGATAATAGCTCTAACTGCCTTATTAGGCTCTCGCACATATTTGGTGATGAAATCGTTCTTCTTTCATTAGGGTCATGCAGAATGTTGGACAAGAAGTGCCTTGGGCTATCTCTCAACACTATCACAGACTGGCCACCAAAAAAACCTCTCAAAATGCACTCCATCTACTTCACACACAAAGCACCCACAGCTAAATTAAGATGCTAATGACTGTGCTGATGACTCCAGCATAAAGATGCTGGAGTGCTACTGAGAAAGAAATGTTTCTCTACTGTCAGATCTATTTAGAACATCAAGGAACTTGGCATTTTATTTCTTTTCTTTTTTTTAAAGATTATTTATTTGAGAGAGAGAGAGAGTGAGAGAGAGAATGAGCAGGGTAGGGGCAGAGGGAGAAGGAGAAGCAGACTCCCTGCTGAGCAGGGAACCTGCCATGGGACTCGATCCCAGGAACCTGGGATCATAACCTGAGTGGAAGGCAGACGCTTAACTGACTGAGCCACCCAGGCGCCCCTGGACATTTTATTTGTATGGAGCCTTTTGCTCTGCAAGTTTTAAATACAGAAAGATAAATTGTATTTTATTTCTTTATCACTGAAGAGTGTATTAGTTATGATGGGCTAGAGACGGAAATAGGGTGTTCAAAATGTTATTTCAATATCTTTCTTTCAGCTGCATGCAAAAAAGTTGCTTTTGACCTCCTGACCTAATCACAACACCTCCAGGAGAGGAGATTTAGATATCTTGTCTAGATCCTGGGCCTTGTTATTAACTCTTCATCTCTGCCCTTTCTGGTCACTCAGAGCCTCTCCAGTGGCTCATGTGTTTCCGTGAAGCTGTGCCTTACTCCAAAATACCTTCCTTCAATGGTGTAATAAATTATTCAATGAGAAGAGTTTTTAATAAAAATTTACCACAAAACTAAACTTCCCATATTCTCTCCTTTATCAGTCTTTTCCCTCTCAATCAACAGCACTTCCATCTACCATCAAGTTACAAACATGGATATATCCTCAATATCTCTGTCTTTTCCACGCCTCACATCTCATCAAGTTTTGTTAACTGTAATTTAAAAAATCTCATAAATCAGATTTTTTTCATTCCCATGGGTACTGCTCTGTTTCAAGACATCTCTTCTTCCCATTAGACTAACATAATGGCCTCCTAATGAATTAATATCTATATTTAATAATGGAGAGTTTACTAAGACAATACAAGTATTTGTATTTCACCAGTAAACAGGTAGAAACTGTAGTTTAAAAAGTCTCAGGAATAAACTTAAAGGCAGATGTTCATGTTTTTGCATAAATTAAACCTCAAAGCCTTATTGGGATATTGAGAGTGTATAAGAAATATGTAGTAAATATCTAGTAATTGTGATGTACCCTTGGGTGTAATAGATAACTATTCTATGTTTTATATTTCTAGTTTAATCGTGATTAAAATGTCATGAAGATTAAATTTTAGATTTCACAAGAAATATGTCAAATAAGATACAAACAGCTCTACACACAAGCAAATGATGGCTAAAATAAACCAAAGAATATTTGGAAACATAGCCAACCTCAAAACCAAGCAAGAGAAATGACCATGAGACAAAAATGAAGAAAACATGCAATATCAGAGCTGTGAGCAAGGGCTTCTGCCAACATCCCCATGGGGTTATTGAAAATACAATGAGATCTTAACAGCTTGGTTTTGTGTTTTAGGTGCACAGACAGGGAGAAATGGTTAGCCATAGGTCTCAAATGCCTAGGAAACCACTACTAAGTTTCTTGCCTAAAGCCAGAATCAGCAAGAGCTTCTGCATCCCTGAAGTGAACACCAGAAAATCTCCATTCACTGCCTCTAGGAAGCAGCAAGAAAGTTCACCTTCCATTAGCTTGTCCATGGGTGAAAAATGAAAACATCAGAATTGTGTCAGATGCATATGAGGGGTCAAGAAATTAAAAGCCAGTGAAATACTTGGGGCTTGCAATATTGTGCAAGAAACTGCTATGTCAGACATTTGCATAGTCCTGAGCATATTTGACTTCCCCAAAAAGGAATACAGAATGACAGGATGAAGATAAGCTCATAGTGCAAGTGTTCAAACAACACAGAACGAACCATTGTGAGAGACAGTCCCAGATCTGGTAAGTAGAATAATTTAGATGCTTAGAACTAGAAATAACAGAAGTCTGAAAGAAAGTTTACAATAAGTTTATTTAAACTATTCAAAAAGATAAGGAACAGAAGTCATAAGGTAAAACCAAAAATGTATAAAAAGGATTAGAAAACTTGAAAAGGTCTCTCTACAAAAAGTCTCTCTATAAAAAACATTCTGAATGCAAAGCCTGAACCGTAAACCAGACACAGATGAAAAGGGAATTCACGAACTGGACAGCACATCTGAGGAAATCACTTAGAATGCACCATTGGGAGAGAAAGTGATGGAAAACATTAAAATATTAGTTAAGGGATATGGAAACCACCATGAGAGCCCATATATATCTAGTAGGCAATGTTTTGAGTAGTCTTGGCTAAGAATTTTCTAAAGTTGAAGAAAAGCATGAATTCTGAAGTTGAAGAAGTACTTTGAGTCTCAAGCAGGGAAAAAAGTGAAAGCAAACCTCACCAGAGAAATCATGGTAGAATGGCATGATATTAAAAGATACAATTACTATAAAAGCTAGCAGAAAGAAAATAAAGATTACTTATAACAATACATTTTAAATTATCAGCACACTGCTTATCAGTAATAATAGATCTCAAAATATAATGGGATTACATTCTCAAAATGCTGAAGGAAAATAATGTTGAATGGCAATTTAGATTTTAAGTTAAATGTGCATGATTTCACTAAAATCTAGTCTGAATAGGCTAGGTTATTCTGCGGGTTAGAAATGTCTCTGTGTCTAACACATCTATCACAACGAAAGTTGATTTCTCACACTTTCCCAGTTTGCTGCACGTAACTTCCCAGGTTAACTTTTTTCATGCTCTCTTTGATTTTGACTGCTTCAATCTCTTGATTCTGGGACCTCACCATGAGGTCTCTGTGTTTTTTTGCCACAGGAAAAGAAGGGACATGGAAAGCTTATACCTGTTTCTTTTCTGCCCAGAATTGACATGTCCCTTCCAGACCACTGGCCAGAACTAGTCAATGAGCCCCATCTAATTTTAAGGAAAATTAACATTGGGAAGTGTTGTCTTTCACTTGTCTGGAAAGAGAGGCAAACCAGATATTGTGAGCACTAAAAATATCTACCATAGTTCAACTCCCTTGACATCAGATCTTTGGTTCATATTTCTTTCCAAACACAGCATACTAATCCCCTTCTTAGCTGAGAAAACCCACATGTCTTATGCAGTCATAGCATCATAGTCTAAGTCCAGGATCTCTGGGGATGCAAAGTAGTCCCTATTTGAAAGTCAGTAGATCCAGTTATAATTCTTCTTGGCCCAGGGAACTGTGATAAACAAATTCCAAACCCTTGGGGTGCCTGGGGGGTCAGTTGGTTAAACGTCTGACTCTTGGTTTCAGCTCAGGTCATAATCTCAGGGTTCTGGGATTGAGCCCTGTGTTGGGCTCCATGCTCAGCCCGGAGTCTGCTTCTCCCTCTCCCTCTGCTCCTCCTCCTCTTTTTCTCTCTCTAGAATAAATAAATAAAATCTTAAAAAAAAAAAAATCCAACCCCCTAAAGCATAATTTATGACGGTGGCATGAGTTTTGGTTAAGTGCAAGTACTTCCATTCAGAAATGAGTTTAATGTAAAATACACAGTAGTCACTGGTCTGTAAAACTCTGAAATCCTGATGGTGGACATTGTGAGGATGCTCTGACCTAACGGTGGGGGATGTTCCTTAAAGGCCCCGATGTGATCTCTAAAGGAGCTTCCTTACCCATTGTTTTCTCTACCCTCTGGCTCTATCTCTGGAGAGGTGCTTTCTTTTTGTTATTCCTCTCATTCACATCTAAAATGCTGTCATGAAATATGTCCTCCTTGGGAAATACACTTCTTTCTCATCCTGCCACCTGCTCATAGACAGTTGGATGTTCAAGGGTTATTTCAAATCAGGAACAGTCACATGAATTTTTAGTTTAAGCTTTTGGTGTAACTCTGTCAAAATTTATTAAGCTTCATTCTTATTTGAAGTCAGTTCCATATGCCAATTATTACCTCTAGAATTCCTTTCAAAGTAAGATCTCCAGAAATGCTCTATATCTTTGCTTTCTTCTCTGCATATCTTTTTCTCTCAATGACAGCTAAAATGCAGGTGTCAGGCCCCTGAGGAATGGATAATCCTTTATTCTTACCTTTGCACTGAGTAATTTCATCCAACTGAAAAGTTTTATTGGAGGTTTTTCCTCAATGCCTTTTTTTTTCTTTTCAATCTTACATTTTATTGCTTGTAACACAAGAAGATTTTTTTCCCCAGCGTTACAAAGTCCTGAATTTCTGAACTTCTGGACTTCATAGAGAGGTGATCTGAGTTTCAAAACCATGAACTTAAACTGGTACCAATCTGCAAATTTGTGTGTTTGTCCTGAGCTTTGTTCAGGATTTTAGATATAATCCTGGAGAAAACTACAGGGGATTGATCCAGGCCATGGGTTTATCAGCCAGTTATAATAGGAGAATAATTGGGAAAAAGACTTGAATGTATTTATAAGATAGTATCATACATAAATGGAGTAAAGAATCTAAGCTGTACTAAGACAAAAGTGGATGTAGCAAAGGGTCTGAAGAAAAGAAAATAAGACATTATAGGATTGGTGGTCCCTGTGGAAAGGAAAACAAATAGCTTTTCTTTTCTCAGATCCTGGGTCTACTTTCATGGAGGTTGACTGATTGCAGAATTGGGCAGCTAGAATTGTCATTCCAGAAGGTATATTAATTTATCAGCATAGAATCCAGAATTAAATATTGATGTACTGTGCCCCACCTTCCACCCAGAGGGGTCCTGAATTCTTCACAGGAGATAATACTGTTCTTTCTGGGTGTGTTCCTTTGGCTTACTGGCTGCTCTTATCCTCAGATTTTTCAGGAATCCAAAATATTTCCAGCTGCCTGGACCACAAAGACAAGACGAAAGAGACAGAGCAAGCAGGAAAAGAGTATACCCTTTGATGGGTATCATATCAACAGTCCATCTCAAATATTTAAAGAAAGCACCACCAATGTGGTTACCAACACTATTATATATGTGTTACCGTGTTACATATGAAAACGAAATCTGAGATATTGGAGAATTAACAGTAGAAAATAATATCTTGACACAGGAACCTGATACAGTGTAATCCACATCATTAAGGGCTGCATGGTAATATTTTTCTCCAAATTTTCTGTAAGGGAGTTCATCTACCTGTCATCTCCTGAGATAATGACATACCTCTTAATATTTTATAGGTCGAAGTCTCCTGAAATATGCCCATGGAAGTTTGTCTCCCAAACTCAATTCCTGCTCCACCTTAATAGAAAATACTCTGTGGTTGACTTTCTGCCACAGTGCATGGCATCTGTGAGCCAGGGGGCTTATAGCTCTCATAGCATAGCCTGGTTGGAGGCAGATAGGAAAATTGGGGTGGCACACTGTACAGTAATCAGGGTGCAAGCAATGTCTATATTTCATTTTTTGTTGCTTAGACCCAAAGCGCTAAGGGAAAATCAAACTCTGTATCATTCTATTTAAAAATAAAAATGTTAATGACAGAGGAATGGAAATAAAAAGTGTGCCTTGATCTAGTCTCAATAGGAGGATGAATAAAATAATTGCTTATCTGTGTAACTCATCTTTAAGTCATATCTTTTCCACCTAATTTAAAGCTATAGTTATTCAGCAAAAATGTGTATGCAGCTTCCTGTTGTCTACAGTAAACAAGAAATCTTCAGTGTTGTCCTGAGTATAATCAAATCTATATAAGCTAGTATCAGAAGTGTAGTCGGCCACCTCCCAACACAGATGGATTCCATGCAATACATTAAATTGTTGGATCTGTGACCAGGGCCAGAACGAGTCTTCTTGTATTCAGTCAGCTATTTCAGGGTTTCATTTTGCCTGGGCTTTGTCTTTCCCATGTACTACCTCTCCGGTGGGAGTAAATCATTACCTTCCCCTTATAAATCCAGTGGGAGAATGTCAACCCCATTATGAAGTCAAGAATCAGTATAGGTTCTCATTAGGACATCATATCTTGCTAGTATGCATAAAGGGCCATTTTTTTTCTAGTTCTTGATCTCTGAAAGGAATACAATTAATGAGAATATTGGATTCACAGAAACCTCTGAGTTAGGAAGCCTGGGGATGCCAGCATTGTGATTATGGCTTCATCATTGGACAATCACAGAGATGATTTTTAAGAATTCCCACATGAGCATATATTGCACATCACAATTTTCTTATAATCTTGAATCAGCTCAGAATTCTTGTTAATTGCTTAAGCTACTCCAACCTTGTTTGGATAGAAAATCACCCTGAAGCCTATTAGCTCACTTCTCTCAGCATGGCCAGTTATACAGACCTAAGTATCAATTCCAGAAAATTTATTTTTTAGGGTATCATTCAATATTTCATCAATTCCCATCACACTTGGTGCCCTGAAAATATCCTCTATAATCTTTCTTCCCCCTGAAGCATGTATAAACAAATCTAATTCCTTGTTAGATTCTAATTGCAACCGCCATATAACTGGGCCTCTGAAGCTTTCTAAAGACATTATCCATATGTCAAGGTCCTCCCCTAACTGCCTGATTATCCTAATGAGAGCCTTATTTTTTCTTCTTCCTGCTGACTGCACCCCATCTATTTTGTAAGCTAAATATCCACTGTAGAAATATCTTCAGGATGGTTCAAGATTAGCAGCAGTAGTTCAGTGATAATAATTGTAATAAGTTGCTCTGCAAAAGCATCATTGGTGTAGGTTGTGTGAGGATGGAAAATCTCCCTCATCTTTTTTTTTTTTTTAAAGATTTTATTTATTTATTTGAGACAGAGAGAATGAGATACAGAGAGCATGAGAGGGAGGAGGGTCAGAGGGAGAAGCAGACTCCCTGCCGAGCAGGGAGCCCAATGCGGGACTCGATCCAGGGACTCCAGGATCATGACCTGAGCCGAAGGCAGTCGCTTAACCAACTGAGCCACCCAGGCGCCCTCCCTCATCTTTGATATGTTTCTCAATTAACCCATTTTACTTAGTAGTTAAGAAACCTTCTGGAAAACAAACAAGTCTACATGACATCAATCAATGTTTATACATATATAAACCATCAAAAGGAATGAGATCTTGCCATTTGCAACGACATGGATGGAACTGGAGGGTGTTGTGCTGAGCGAAATAAGTCAATCAGAGAAAGACATGTATCATATGACCTCACTGATACGAGGAATTCTTAATCTCAGGAAACAAACTGAGGGTTGCTGGAGTGGTGGGGGGTGGGAGGGATGGGGTGGGGGGTGATAGACATTGGGGAGGGTATGTGCTATGGTGAGCACTGTGAATTGTGTAAGACTGATGAATCACAGACCTGTACCTTTGAAACAAATAATACATTATATGTTTAAAAAAAAAGAACATAGCAGGAAGGGAAAAATGAAGGGGGGGAAATCGGAGGGGGAGACGACCCATGAGAGACGATGGACTCTGAGAAACAAACTGAGGGTTCTAGAGGGAAGGGGGGTGGGGGGATGGGTTAGCCTGGTGATGGGTATTAAGGAGGGCACGTACTGAATGGAGCACTGGGTGTTATACGCAAACAATGAATCATGGAACACTACATCAAAAACTGATGATGTATTGTGATTAATATAACATAATAATAAAAAAAAAATCTCTGGAAGCCTTTGGGGGATGTGAGAATGCTATGATGCAAAATTTCAAGGTAGCACCTTAGAGTTGATGAGAGAGGACCTGAGAGGCTAAGAGGAGATTGGTATGCTAAGCTGAATTTATTTTATTTTATTTTATTTTAATTTTTTTTATCTTATGTTAATCCCCATACATTACATTATTAGTTTTAGATGAAGTGTTCCATGATTCATTGTTTGTGCATAACACCCAGTGCTCCATGCAGAATGTGCCCTCCTCAATACCCACCACCAGGCTAACCCATCCTCCCACCCCCCTCCCCTCTAGAACCCTCAGCTTGTTTTTCAGAGTCCATCGTCTCTCATGGTTTGTCTACCCCTCCGATTTCCCCTGCTTCATTCTTCCCCTCCCGCTACCTTCTTCTTCTTCTTTTTTTTTTCTTAACAGATATTGCATTATTTGTTTCAGAGGTACAGATCTGAGATTGAACAGTCTTGCACAATTCACAGCGCTTACCAGAGCACATACCCTCCCCAGTGTCTATCACCCAGTCACCCCATCCCTCCCACCCCACCTCCCACTCCAGCAACCCTCAGTTTGTTTCCTGCAATTAAGAATTCCTCATATCAGTGAGATCATATGATACATGTCTTTCTCTGTTGGACTTATTTCACTCAACATAATACCCTCCAGTTCCATCCACGTCGTCGCAAATGGCAAGATCTCATTCCTTTTGATGGCTGCATAATATTCCATTGTATATATATACCACATCTTCTTTATCCATTCATCTGTTGATGGACATCTTGGCTCTTTCCACAGTTTGGCTGTTGTGGATATTTGCTAAGCTGAATTTAAATCCTCAAGATTGTTGGAGAATAATGGTTCTGCATATAGTGTAGGGGCTCTTGTTTTAACCTCACTTAGTGTAATGGATGCTGAATGCTGCAAAGACCCCCATTTCAGGACCTTCCCCCAGCTGCCAAAATATTGACTGCCAATGACTCACAGCTGGGTTTGCTTCCTTGGACAACTCCTGGCACCAGGTATCTTGGTTGAGTCCCTCTCTGGAAATTACCCTCAGTTGAAGGGAGCTGCTTTGGTCAAGGGATAAGCCTGATGCCTGTGGGGTTGGCTGAGGCTCTATGGCAAACATTCTTAGTTGGTTTTCTGCCTTTGTCTACAAATCCCTCTTCCTTCTCTTGCTTATAGGTGATAAAGGATCAGGAGATCATAATCCCCAATATATGTCCTACACACAGATCTCTAGACCTGAATTAGGTACATCATTGCGGGTGATCTGGAGGTGTGCTGCTGATATTATTATAGCAGATACTTAGTCATTCACTTGGGTAACTCTTATACTTGGGAAAGGGGGAACACTCAGATATTTCAAGGACTGTTGGACATAGGGTCCCAGCTGACATTGATACCTGGGCTTCCAAAGTGTCATCATGACCCCCTAGTTAGAATCAGAGCAAAGGCACACCAGGTATTTTTTTTTAAAAGATTTTTACTTATTTATTTGAGAGAGAGAGCACAAGCAAGGGAAGCAGCAGGCAGAGGGAGAAGCAGCCTCCCTGCTGAGCAGGGAGCCCGACGCTGGGCTCAATCCCAGGACTCCAGGATCATGACCTGAGCTAAAGGCAGGTGCTTAACCGACTGAGCCACCCAGGTGCCCTGGCACACCAGATATTAAAGTTCTAGCCCAAGTTTATTAGAGTGAAGTTAAGCAACTTGATTAAGGGCATTCCTTAAATGTATGCCAGTAAGAGCCCAAGCTGGAATTTTATGGCAGATCTATCTGGTTCCACATGACATCCTCTCCCATTTTTTCCCCCTCTCAAAATTTATAGGTGCAACTGGACTTAAGAACTATAAAAACTCAAACATACATTGAGAAGAATAATACCATTTCAGCTGACATAAGAATTGATGGCCTCTGCCTTGCTTTTTAGAAGTTTGGAGCATTTCCCTGAAGAGAATAGATGAGTAAAAATTAAAATTCATGTAAGATGAAAGATGAAGGGATATGTGATCAAAGTCCATAAATCATGAAAGGTACACACAGGTTTGCCCAAAATAGAAGTACCAGGAGATTTGGGATTGGTCTTAGGCTTTTTAAAGGAAGGTACAAGGTACAATAGTGAAGTTATATACCTCTTTACTGCAAAGATAGATATCAAGTATGAAATGTGGATACATTCAAGAAGATGTTAGTATTCCTGGATATTTATGTCTGATACACCCTCTTAGGTGACAGGAATCCCAGAGTGTTAGAGCCAGGCTGTGGTATAACACTCTGAGACCTTGGCCTAGTGGGAGGGTGGGGTATAGGCAGAGCTGGGGGAATCGGAGAGACTTCATGAGCAAAAACAAAAGCAAAAGTAAATTGTCAGTGCAAATGGCAGAACTGAGCAGAATCTGGATACAGGAGAGATTCTGGTGGAAATGCCCAGGGATAAGGCTGAAGGCAAAGTTCAGAGGACTTCCTTGACTCACAGGACTATAGAATTGGCCCAATGCCTCCCTTGTGAGGAAAAGAGGTATCTGTAAAAGGCATAGCAGGGGAGAAGGAACTCTGACCAGGGAGGTCTCAGAGCTTGCTCTCAGGTCTCAGTAACTGATGACAAGCATGGAAATGCTTTTGAAGGATTTTGTTTTATCTCAAAAATTTATGCAAATTTTGAATTTAAAAAATAGTATTATTATGTTTTTTTACTGTTAAAAAGTGTTTTGTTCCTGATAAATTCTGAAATAATATTATGCCTCCAAGAAAATGTGTCATGTATGTTTTCCCTAGGTAACAACTAGCACTTTAAGGAATTTCTTAACTCATTTCCCAAAGAACAGAAGGGAGTGTTTTGGATATTGGATCCTACTGGGGCCATATATAGTTGCTGTTTGTGTATCTGCCCTCTGTATCCATTCTTTCTTCCAAACACTTTTGGGGAATTACTCTATCACATTGGATACAGTCTAGTGGGGTTCTAGTCAGGTGATTGGACTTCATTACCCAAGAGGTAGGCCCTGGACATAAAATTGGCTAAAAAAAAAAATTTCCATCCTGAAATTAATTTTTATACAGAGTGATTAAAATCAGTATTTGTTGATCCCATTGGCAAATCCACTGACTATTAGAAATATATTTTTAAGAGTGACAGAATCAGAGAGTAATAGGAAACTTCTGTACTTTGGTTGGTGACAGATCAAATAGAATAAAAATAGAATAAAAACAAGCATTTAGGGGTGCCTGGGTGGCTCAGTTGTTAAGGGTCTGCTTTCGGCTCAGGTCATGGTCCCAGGGTCCTGGAATCGAGCCCTGTATCGGGCTCCCTGCTCGGCAGGAAGCCTGCTTCTCCCTCCCCCACTCCCCCTGCTTGTGTTCCTTCTCTCGCTGTGTCTCTCTCTGTCAAATAAATAAATAAAATCTTAAAAACAAAACAAGCATTTAGAGAATCAGAGATACAGATCTGAATATGTGTGTTAGTATATATTTGTCAAACGTGATGTACAAATGAAATGCACCTTTTTTATTTTTATTTTTGAAATACACCTTCTTAATCTTAGAAAATTTTAAATAAATTGATGATACACTGACTTCAGTATAAATATATAATAAAAATTATAATAAATTTGAAAAAAAGGCATATGCTACATTTTATGACAATGAAACAAAACAACTTGAAGATAACCCTAACGTGGGCTGCCTGGATGGCTGTCGGTTAAGCGTCCAACTCTTGATTTTGGCTCAGGTCATGATCTCAGGGTCCTGGGATTGAGCCCTGAGTCAGGCTCCGTGCTGTGCTCAGTGGGGAGTCTGCTTCAGGATTCTCTCTCTCCCTCTCCCGCTGCCTCTCTCTCTGCTTGCATGCTCTCTGTCTCTCTCTCAAATAAATAAATAAATCTTAAAAAAAAAAAAGAGCAAACAAAGTAAGAAACTAAAACGTTCACTGGAAATAAGAGATACTACTTTTCTAAACAATGATTAGTTGAAATTAGAATTCAGAATTGTTTGCATGATTTTCAGGAAGATGAACATAAAATTCCACGTATCAAAATGTACGTGGTCCAGTCCAAACTCTTTCCAGAAATTAATGGTTAAATGCTTTTAATTATTAAATATTAATAAGAAATAAATCAAATATCCTTTTAAACATGTTTTAAAAGAGCAGTGGAGCCCCTTGTATACAAAAACCCATAGAAATGATTCTGGATTAACTAAAGATTAAAGAGGTCATCTTACATTATGAAAACAGAATTCTTTTTTTACATCCAATTTGAACCTTATTTTTAATCTTTATTCACCTTTCTTGGTTGCTAGAAAATTCTTTCATGTTTTCTTCTTAGAATTAAAAATAAGTGTGTCAACTTATTTTTGTTTTCTGATGCGATAACTAGGTTATTCAAATGATATTTTTTGTATTTATTTCTCCATCTGTATGTTCATTTTTGTTCACCATGACTTCACAAATTCCAAATAAATTTATTGTATGGAATGAGGAAAATGTTTTATCCCTTTTTATATCTTTGTTGGCATTTTAACTAGGAACGGGGTTGGGTGTGCATATTTCTAAGGTTAGAATGTATTTGCCCTTCTCTTAACCTTACTCTTCCCAGTATTTATTTCTGAAAACACATAGTGCCAGGGGCTTTCCCCTGTAATGGCATGTTTCAAAAAAAGCCCATTAATAACAACTAAGAATTGTATTTTCCGTTTTCTAGGCTAGGAAAACACTCAGTAGTTTTAATAGAACAATGACATTGCATTCTTCAAAAACTGGGCGTTAGTCTTTGTCCAAACAAAGTCATACAACCCCAATCCAGTTCAGGTTGCTTTAAAAACTTTAATGTCTTCCTTTTATAGTTTGTTTTTCCATTTACAACATTTTACTTCTGATTGAAATGCTTCCAAATGGATCAAATGGAAGTGTTAATATTAGAAGTCTTGTAAACCCACAGCTAATATGGAAAAACGGAGAGCTTTTCTTCTACGGTCAGGAACAAGACAGGGATGTCCACTCTCACCACTGTTATTTAACATAGTACTTAAGTCCTAGCCTCAGCAATCAGACAACAAAAAGAAATAAAAGGCATCCAGACTGGCAAGGAAGAAGTAAAACTTTCACTATTTGCAGGTGGCATGATACTTTAAATGGAAAATCTGAAAGACTCCATCAAAAAATTTCTAGAACTAATAGATAAATTCAGTAAAGTCACAGAATACAAAATCAACATCCAGAAATCTGTTGCATTTTCATACACCAATAATGAAGTAACAGAAAGAGAAATTAAGGAATCAATCCCATTTACAATTGTACCAAAAACAGTAAGATACCCAGGAATAAACCTAACCAAAAAGGTGAGAGACCTGTACTCTGAAAGCTATAGAACACTTAAGAAAGAAATTGAGGAACAAAGAAATGGAAAAGCATTCCATGCTCATGGATTGGAAGAACAAGTACTGGTAAAATGTCTTTACTACCCCGAGCATTCTACACATTTAGTGCAATTCCTATCAATACCAACAGCATTTTTCACAGATCTAGAGCAATCCTAAAATTTGTATGGAACTATAAAAGACCACAAATAGCCAAAGCAACCTTGAAAAACAAACCTGGAGGCATCACAATTCTGGACTTCAAGTTATATTTCAAAGCTGTAGTCACCAAAACAGTATGGTACTGGCACAAAAATAAACACATAGATCAATGGAACTGAATAGAAAACCCAGAAACGAACCCACAACTATATGGTCAATTAATCTTCAACAAAGCAGGAAAGAGTGTCCAACGGGAAAAAGAAAGACAGTCTCTTCAACAAATGGTGTTGGGAAAACTGGATAGCAACATGCAAAAGAATGATACTGGATGCCTTTCTTACACCATACACAAAAATAAATTTGAAATGGATTAAAGATTTAAATGTGAAACCTGAAACCATAAAAATCTTAGAGGAGAGCATAGGCAGCAACCTCTTTGACATCGGCCATAGCAGCTTCATTCTCAATATATCTCCTGAGGCAAGGGAAACAAAGGCAAAAATAAACCGTTGCAACTTCATCAAAAGAAAAAGCTTCTGCACAGTGAAGGAAACAATCAGTAAAACTAAAAGGCATCCTACAGAATGGAAGAAAATATTTGTAAGTGACATATCTGATAAAGGATTAGTATCCAAAATATACAAAGAACATACAACTCAACACCCAGTAAATGAATAATCCTATTAAAAAATGGACAGAAGACATGAATAGACATTTTTCCAAAGAAGACATCCAGATGGCCAGCAGACACATGAAAAGATGTTCAGCATCACTCATCATCAGTGAAATGCTATTCTAAACTATAATATCACTCCACACCTGTCAGAATGGCTAAAATCAACAACATAAGAAGCAACACGTGAGGATGTGTAGAAAAAGAAACTCTCATGCACTATTGGTGGGAATGCAAACTGGTGCAGCCACTATAGAAAACAGTATGGAGGTTCCTCAAAAAGTTAAAAATAGAACTACCAAACAATTCAGCAATTGCACTACCAAGTATTTATTCAAAGAATACAAAAATACTAATTCAAGGGGATGCATGCATCCTAATGTTTATAGCAGCATTGTCAATAATAGCTAAACTGTGGAAAAAGCCTGAATGTCCATCAACTGATGAATGGATAAAGAAGTGATGTGTACACACACACACACACACACACACAGGAATATTAGCCATAAAAAAGAATGAAATCTTGCCATTGCAATGATGTGGATGGAGCTAAGAGAGTAGTTTGCTAAGTGAAGTAAGTCCGTCAGAGAAAGACAAATACCATATGGTTTCACTCATATGTGGAATTTAAGAAACAAAACAAGGGAGGCAAACCAAGAAACAGACTCTTAACTATAGAGAACAAACCGATGGTTACCAGAGGGGAGGTGGTTGGGATGGGTGAAATAGGTGATGTGGATTAAGGCGTGCACTTGCAATGAGCACTGTGTGTTGTATGGAAGTGTTGAATCATTGTGCTTTACACCTGAAACTAATACTACACTGTATTTTAATTAACTGGAATTTAAATAAAAACGTAAAGTGTTGTGTTCTATTTTTATATCTCACAGTAAAATGCTGTCACATTTTTTGGTAAATCTTCCTTTCCAAACATAGACAAAATTGTAATATAAACACACTCACATACACAGACTGTCCTACTAATTTTTAATAACTCAGATTTCAGGGGCACCTGGGTGGCTCAGTCAGTTAAGTATCTGCCTTTGGCTTAGGTCATGATCTCAGGGTCCTGGGATTGAGCCCCGCATCAGGCTCCCTGCTGGGCTGGGAGTCTGCTTCTCCCTCTCCTTCTGCCCCTCCCTGCTGCTTGTGCGCACTCCCTATCTCAAATAAATAAATAAAAAATCTTAAAAAAATCCCTCAGACTTCACAATTTTCTATAGATTTTTTAAATTATGTTTTCACTTATAATTTTTTGGGGAAAATTTCAAACCTATAGGCATCTTCCCTGGGGCAGTATATGTATTTATATGTTAAAATTATCACATCTCCTTAGGATCCTAGGGTTCAACTCAAGTCACTCTTTCCAAAAGCCTGGTGTACAATAGCCACAAGGAAGCTGCACCAAATGGCACTATTGTGGAGACTCTTTAGGACAGTTGCTAACTTAGAATGTATTTTTACATATTTGATATATGGATATGCTTAATTTAAGTATATTTATCATTATAAATAACTATTGGGGTAAAATGATTTTTTAAAGTGAAGTTTGTTTGACTAACATTTCTAAGTGTGGAAATCATGAACAAAGCTCCATTTATTCTTGGAGGATAGAACAATGAGGTGGTGGGAAGCATAATGGAATGTGAGCATGCAGCCATCCCTCACAGTCTTTGTATTCAGCTTGACCACTTGCCCAATACTGTATTAAGGTCTAGATTTACAAATATGGATGTATACCAGTCCCTATTATTATCAATTTTATAATCTGAGGATGGAAAGACAAATAATTATATCAATGTGTCATATATATACACATACATACTGAGTGGGACATATATTGCCTACCTGGGAGGTCAAGAATGGCTTCTGTGACCAGGTAACATTAGAAATTCATGGGTGGGAGAAGTGGGATGTAAGAAGCTTTCAGGCAACTGCAGGTAGTTGGATATGACAAAGAATTAATGCCTTCTGAGAAATGAACTGAAGGAATGCAGAATGATTAGCCTGGGCATGTTTTGATAAATGCTTTTAAATATTGAAAGCAAGTTCATCCCTGCATATGATTGTTGTTGTATGTATTAACACTAAATACTGTCCTGTCTTAAACTTTATTAAAATGAACAACTTTTGAAAATGGGGAAGGTCATTTAAATTGCAATATACTTTCCTCCTAGTTTTCAGCACAAAATTGGTGCTCAAAATGGTGACTATTATAATGGGAAGCTGTATTTCCACTGGTCCTTGATTCCAGTTCACATTTTGGTATCTGTTAAAAAAAAAAAAAGATAACAGAAGACATGTGT
Organism: Neomonachus schauinslandi; assembly: GCF_002201575.2. Taxonomy (NCBI): domain Eukaryota; kingdom Metazoa; phylum Chordata; class Mammalia; order Carnivora; family Phocidae; genus Neomonachus; species Neomonachus schauinslandi. Next base: position 55,264,877 of record NC_058415.1, on the reverse strand, counting down.
TCCATTTATAAATAACTCTTCCTCATACCACATAAAAATCAATTGCAATATGTATAAATGTGATATTGCAGAAATACTTGGTTATAAATATTACTTGTGCACTACCACATGCATTAAAAAACACTTATAGTGCATTAAATATATTTCAAAATATAGAAAATGACTTATATCTGTAATGAATAAACATGTATAAATATGCACATGCATTATGAAACAAAAAGCATTGTATTTGAAGAAAACATTAGTGATAACACAGATAAAATGAGTTAGAAGGTCTGATAAAATAAAAGGTCCCAATGTAATAATTTATTATTTAAAATTGTGAGGCTTACTTATTTTTAATATAATTTTTTTGTTATTTAATGAAAGTATCACTTATTTTATGATTATTAAACACCCAGTCATTAATGACAGTTTGAAATGTATGGAAAATTACAAAGAAAATACAGCCAGTAAATTTAATACTAACAATATCCATTCTTGAGTTTTCAGTTTTAAATGTTATCCATTACTGCTGTCCTGTCAAATGCCAACATTATAAATACATGTTTTTCTGTAATTATTATATGGGTCAGGATGGGCTCATTATGCTGTCATAACAAACAACCCCGAGTCTCTGTGTTTTAAAACAAAGGACTATTCCTTGCTCTTGCTACACATCAGCTGCATTAGCTGTCCTCTGTGTCACCCTCACAGGTTCTTGGGTTGACATAGCAGCTGCTTACCCTCTGGAAAATTTGCCAGCCCTTGTGACAGAGGGAGAGAGTGAGTGTGGCAGATGGTGCACTGGTCCTTAGAAGTTCCACCTGAGGGGCCCCTGGGTGGCTCAGTTGATTAAGCGTCTGACTATTGATCTCAGCTCAGGTCTTGATCTTAGGGTTGTGGGTTCAAGTCCAGCACTGGGCTCCATGCTGCGTGTGGAGCCTACTTAAAAAAAAAGTTTCACCTGAAAATGATATATATCGCATCAGCTCATTTCAAAGCCCAAAGCAAGTCATCTAACTCCAAGGAGGCAAGTAGTTCAATCCACTATTTGCCTGGAATGAGAAAAAAAATTTTTTGTGAAGAGTTTTTACTGACTACCAAAGTTGTTTTACAGGTATGTGAGAATATTGGCAATTATCTATGACAATAAAACAGAGGCAAGAAAAGTATAAAGTATAAGGAATGATTTGAAAAATTTTTGTAAGTACTTACGCAACCTCATGCTTCCAAAAACTTCATCCTACCCCTTCCAAAAAAATCAGTTTTGCTTGTTTGATCTTTGCCTGCTTTCTGAAATATGTCCTCACTTTCCAGTTTCTTGAAAAGCCATACTCTTGATTTTTCCAAACTCATATGTAACACTAACTCTAAATCTTCGCTTTTTCAAAATTTGTTATATAACAGTTTGTTATATGTGTTTATTATTAACATCCTTGTGTTGAAGTCAGCTTTGCAATTTTTAGATGATAAATGGAAGTCACCAAAATTAAGAGAATCTATCATTCTGATGGTTTTTTTTGTTTGTTTGCTGCTCTCTCCAGTAAAGATAATACCTTTCACCAAAAAAATGTTTTTGGAAGGTAGCTGGTATTGAATTGCTTCTTTAAGTCAACAAGAATAGGCAGTAAAGCAGCAAGACAGTGATATCCGATCATTCCTTCATTACTAACTTCTCAAGGTCAAATCTTTCCTTACTGTCTCCCATGCACTGTAGTAATTGACACAAATAGGAGTGGTTGCCTTGCTATATTCTTGCCATATTTCTACTATATTCCACTTCCTTACCCCAGCATTGGTCTTACCGGTACTTTGGGATCCATGCCTCTCTGATACAGTTGTTCAGGAGGCAAGTACTTGATTAAGCTGGGCTGATCACAGGACACCCTTACTCTCCAGTTACAGTAAGTGGTCCAGAGATGATGGGGTAGAGATTTGCGCCTGGACCATCTGAATCTACCTATTAGGTTTTTTTTAGTGGAGCTAGAATGGAAAGCCCTTGACTTGTTGATGGCAAAAATTGAGCCACCTATGTCAATAGTTGGAAATGTGTTGGAAAAAGTGATTCTGAAAGAAAAAGTCAACAAAAAAAAATGAGAGCGAGGAAGAGAGGGATTTCTGATTGTTCTCATGTCTGTTTTTTGTGGTTTCACATATCAATCGTTCCTGAGAGCTGGATTCTTGCTCCCCGTCCCTTTTGAGGATGAGTCAATAAACTCCTTTATTATCTCAGTGAACTGAATTTAAGTTTATTTTACTTGTAACTAAGAGAAGTCTGAGAAATACTAATGCAGTCAGGCCAGATCTGAGGACCCAGAGGGGTTTCTGCAGGACCAGCCAAGATGTTCCCTGGCTGCACACAGGATAGAAATCAAGCGTGAGCCCGCAGGAGGTGAAAGCTGATTTTATTGAAGGTACAGAAAGAATGCAGGTACAGAGTATCTGTGAGATTCAGAAAGGAAAGGAGAGAGAGTCTTGTCTTTGCTCAGGGTCTGGGGTTTTACTGAGGATTGTGGTCTGGCATACATGTCCCCTCAGCCATCCCGGAACTGGTTAGAACAGAGATGAGGGCTCAGGTGTTATTCCTTCAAGCCAGACGTTCTTGGCATTGAGACGTGTAGCGCCAGTGGTCTGGAATACACATGTGATAGCTTTGTTTGGTCATTCTCACTTGGTCCTTCCTTAGATGTTATTTTTTCTAAAGAAATCGTTAGCTCCTAGTCTCTTAAAAGGGTGACATACGCTATTTGCATTCTGAGGCATGCGTAAAGTTGGGGTGCAGGTCCCAGCAAGATTAGAAGCCAGCAAAGGAGCCAAAAGCAGATTTTTATGGAGTCCTTCAGTTTCCCTATGTCAATACTGCCCTCGGTGCTATAAAGATTCTCATGGAAAAATAAGCAAAAATTAATAATATAAGTATTTGCTAATTTCACCCAGAATAGCAGAAGGTGTCTGTTTTAAAATGACTTTAAAAGGTAACATGATGTTACTTTATCTCACATTGAATTGAAGTTCACCATTGTCCACTGTAGGGAAAAAGATACTAAAAATTCTGAAAAAGGTTTTATAATTTACTTGAATAAAGAGACAAAACGTGATAATGATAAAGGGATATTTAGTTTCTAATTGTAATAGTGTCTTTTAAAAAAATGTGTGTAGTCTTATGTTAGACTTTATGTCCTAAGCTATTTGCAGAAACACCTATATTTTCCTCAAAATAATAAAGGAAGAAGAATCGGTCAGAGTGAATAAGGGATAGTATATTTAAATGTCTGAAGTTTCTTTTACTAGTTAAACCTTTATGTAATTTACATATACAAAAATATATATTTTAATACATAAGTAAAAGCCATTCTGCTGTTTTTTACACAGGGTCTGGGGAATGAAGTAGTGGGAAAGCCAGTCCTAAACAGTCTTGGGTTTAATTTCTCATTAATTTGACTTCATTAGCTCACTAGGGGTGGTATTTTGTCTTGGTGGTGGTGGAGTTAGTTGATCTATGTTAAATTAAATTGATAATAGACCCCTTTATAGAACAGAATAAAATAGATTAGACTGGGGAAATGGCAGCATAGAATACCTCTGTTTGTTGATTAGTGCCTCCTTTTTGCATTAGGAACAACTATTTAAGAAACAAAGTCAATTTCAGATGATAGTATTTGGTAAATAAAGGGTTGAAATAAATATAGCAGGATGGTTTTATATCACTTTATATATTATACTTTATAATTCATGTAATTATAATGAACTAGAATAGTCTTATCAGCCAGAGTACTTCTTCCCTGATCAATCTTACTGGAACACAGACATTCTTCAGAAACTACTTGGAAATACTCTTTTAATTACCTGAATCATTGGCATTATCATACCCAGCATTATAGCTTATGTTTCATTAATTACATTTTAAATTGGCAACTTCCCAACTGAATTAGAAGTTAGTATAACCCTATTAGCATTATGTTTACAAGTCATATTTTAATGAGGTTTCCTTACAGGAAGATAGTTTCATGTGGATAGCCCCATACATTACAGAAATCTTGTGATCTTTTAATCAGAGGTTAAATAAAAAGGTGATTTGAAAACATGAGGCATTATCTAAATGCAATATGCCACTCATCTACTCCTCATTCCATAATCTAAGAACCTTGTATTTATTTGAGTGATCCTTTTCCCCCTTTATTCTGATTAGTCCATTTTTATTTTCTGTATTAAATTTCGCCATGAAATTGATAAATATAATGAAGAATATCAACAAAGCAGGATATGCAGTAGCCTGCCTGACTTAGAAAGTGCTTACTTGTCAATCTTTACTGCCTCACGTTTCAATGAATTACCTGTTCTATGAAAGTAGATTTCAACGGTGTGATATCTACAAATTAGATCCTACTTTGCTTGCACAGAAAGAGATGAGTATTACACATTCACACCAAAAAAAAAAGTTTGAATTTGAAATTTCAATACCTACTGTAAAAGCCTATATCATTGGCATTACTGATTAAAATGGTAAGTTGTTTTTCCTCGAAGTGGTTAATACTGACAATATGCTTTTCCAGACGTTAGCAAGTTTTGCTATGAAAGGAACAGACTGTCCATAGAGTAGTAAGCACTGATGTATTCTTCCTACCAGTTTCATCTTTGCGCCCCACCAAATCCCCTTTAAGAAAACCAGTATAACAATTTTTGAGCTTGCAAATAGCTGAATTAAGAAATAAATTATGAAGTGAATTTTGAGGTAATCTACAGCACTTTTAATCTAAATTGATTCATAAAATTCAATTTACACTAATCTTTCATACACTCAGGCTTGCCACCAGATGACACAGAACTGTAAGTAATAAAAGATAAAATTCCAGTGAAATGAATTTGAGATATAACTGAATACAGGTGAATAGCCTAACTGATACTAGACCAGGAAAACTTTGAATTAGAGAATTATTTCTCTGCATAAAAAGGTCTTTCCACTAGTTTACCATTGTAAAGATGATGAAATTACAAAATTACATCTGTAAAATGCTCTTCACTTAACACATGCAAAGATAGAAAAAATAAGTTTTCTGCATTACTAATATGTTAGTTAATAGATGTGTTTTTGGTGTGTGAACATCAGTTTCATTATGGACATAGACAAATGTGATTTTGCATTACATTGCAGTTAGGCAGTTGTTATTGGGAATATTATTCATAATAAAGTAAATTTTATTTATTTTTTAAATTTTTAAAAAATATTTATTTATTTGAGAGAGAGGGAGAGCACAAGCAGGGGGAGGGGAGAGGGAGAGGAGAAGCAGACTCCTCCCTGAGCACTGAGCCCCATGTTTGGCCCAATCCCATGAGCCGGAGATCATGACCTGAGCCTGAGTCAGACGCTTAATTGACTGAGCCACTGAGGTGCCCCAATAAACTATAATTTTAAAATGCATTTATGACATGATTTTTGGTTCTAGCTGGATTCTTTCTAACATTTGGTAAATTAAGTAAGATTTTTCATTATCCATATTTTAATGGTCAGCAAACTGAAACTCACAGATCTTAAAGGATTTGCCTTAAGATATACATTTTCTGATAGCAGAGTCTTTCCTTCACTGTGTGCTGTTTCCAACTGTAAAGAATCCTCAGAGCTTAAGCCATTTACCTTGCCAAATTTACAGCAGAGTGGTAACAGAATGAAGCTGAAGTCATAAAATGTTGAAAATTTAGAAAAAGTCTCTATTTAGGAAACCTTTTCTAGCAAAAGTCCTTGTTGAGGCAGAGTCCAAGTCTATAGTCTGTTTACCACTGAGTCCCTAAATATTCATTGTGCTGTGCTGTGTGGCTTCATCCTGCCGTGCCTAACACAGAACTAGTCCTAACAGAACATCCCCCTTTTCTGTTTGAGACCAAACTCCACGTTAGGGTCTTGCTCTTGCAGGACTTCTGCACTCCCATAACTGGAGTGGAATTAGCAGAAAATGACCTAGTGGTGAAGCAGTCACTGGGCCTTTTTGCTGTCCTTCAACTGTGTTTCACCTCAACACCTACTTCTGGGCAGCTCACATTGTGGAAGCTCAACAGATGCTCAAGAGAAAGTTGCTTCAGCTGAATCTAAACAACAGACTATTTGACCATGGAAGCTACATGCCGGGGATGCCTGAACCCATTGCCTGAAAGACAGCTAGCATTATTTTTTGCATCTCAGGAAGGCAATATTTAAGTCATCTTGATGGTATCTGATGAATAGGCCAATTCTGATATTTTAATCAGCCAAACAGTGTCAGCTGCTTGCCTGAGGTCATGGATTTTAGAACTGAAGTATACAATTTTTAGGTTTTAAGATGAGAATTTGTTCTCATTACATTTTTGTAAAGTCACTGTTGGGATAAATATACTCTAATAATTTAGATAATAATTCTGGAAACTGATCAATTACTAAATTTAAGATAGAAAAGAGTGTTCTTGTTTATTTTTAGGAAGATTTCTTATTATCAAGGGTTCAATCTGATATTCTAACGATTGCTCCATGGTGATTATAATCCTGGAACAATATACTGTTGGCAGTTTATGGGATTAAAATATGAAAATAAATGTGGTTGGAAGTTAAATGGCCATTTTCATGTTGGGAGTAGGAAAAACCATTGTTCACATATTAGCTTAAAATTAGTGATTTTAGTGAGAAACAATTTTTATATTTAATGGTCCGTGTTAGCATTCTCCAATTACAGTCTAATTAGTATGTGCCAGCTATTACATCATTACTTTTTGTTTTGTTTTTTTCATAGAAACTTACTTTTTCCAATGTATAGCTTGGCTATGGGAAACAACATGACATCATTTAAGATTTCAGTTCTTCATAGTTTCTGCTTTTCTCAATCAAAACTTGACTTTCTTTTTGGTTATTGTTGTTCTGAATACAGAATGGAAGTATGTTTATATTGAAAAATTTGAAAATGCAGATAAGCACAAATAAAAAAAATAAATGCCTCCATTTACTACCAGCCATTCAGAGGTAACCACTGAAACACTACAATGTATGTCATCTGGTAATATCGTCTATGGAATATATTTTATTTTAATTTTTATTTATTTATTTATTTATTTGTCAGAGAGACAGAGAGAGCACACAAGCAGGGGGAGCTGCAGGCAGAGGGAGAAGAGCAGGCTCCCCGCTGAGCAAGGAGCCTGACGTGGGACTTGATCCTAGGACCCCGGGATCATGACCTGAGCTGAAGGCAGATGCTTAACCAACTGCGCCACCCAGGCGTCCCTGGAATATATTTTATTTTAAACAAAAACTGGATCTTAGCTTATTAATTTTTTAGATACCTTTTTTCTTTCAGTTAATTGTCAAACTTTTTCAAATCAGTGAACATCTTCAACTCGATTAATTTCAAAGCAATGAACATGCTTTCAACTCTATTAATTCAACTCAAAGTTTGACTATAATGTGGGAATCCAAGCAAAAATGATATACAGTAAGTTTTATGTACATAAAAGCCGGGAAGGTAATGAGAAAGGAACAAAGAATGGGGCAGAGATCATGGATACACATAAAGATGTAAACTGACAATGACACAGTTTTACTTCCCATCTCAGCAAATGCTACAATTTTTGAGCCTTTGAAATTTTCTCCTTACATTTGTATATGGTTCAGTCTTACTGGAGTTGTATTCTCTCTTGTAGTGCCCTATTTTATGCAGCCAGAATGAGCCAGCTGATGGTGTCAGCATTTCACCTAGATACCTCCTTGCTCAAGATTATGAATTCATTGGGTACATTTTCTGTCTTCCAAGTGATAGGTAATCATTTAAGACAAGTTTTTGCCCTACGTAACATACTTTGTACTTTCCAGCTTCCTATAATGGTTTTCTCATTATTCATTCTCTTCATTCTCCTTTGTCGTTTGTTAGCCATGTTCTACTTGGCTCCAAAGGTGACCTGACATGTTTTAATCCACAGCCCTTTTTCTTAGGGATTTCTAGATAGTTAACCATTTCCACAATAATGCTGCATAATAACCAAGCACAAAATTTTAGTAACATTTAATAAAAATCTTTTTTTCTTATGTGACTGGCTATTCTAGGTCCTTTGCTTTTCCATATAAATTTTAGCATTGGCTTGCCAGTTTTGACAAAAAACATTATAGTATTTTGATCAACATTTCGTTGAATTTATAGATCAATTTAGGGAGAATTGATATCTTAACAATATTAAGTCTTCTCATTCATTAACATGGTATAACTTTCCATTTATTTAGTCTTCCTTAATTTCTCTCAATAATATTGCATAGTTTTCAGTGTGCAGTTCCTGCAAATCTTTTGTTAAAATAGATGTATTGGAGATGCTATTATAAATAATATTTTGAAATTTTGTTTTTTAATTATTAATTGATAGTCTATAGAAATACAATTAATTTTGTATTCAATTTTTTTTTTGTCCAGTGACATTGGAAAATTTACTATTAGTTTTTTTTTTGTAGACTCTATTAGAATTTCTATTTACATATCAATGTGATTTTTGAATAAAAATATTACTTCTTCCTTTCTGATCTTTATTAAAGATTGTGATTATAGTGCTATACACATGGATATAATTATTAGAATTCTTTGAGTTTCCACCAGTCCCCAGATTCCCTACTAATACTATGTTCTGACTGTTCCCTGGTATTTGCAACCTTATTCTGAATATAGAAAAATGGAAGAAAGGTGTGGGTGGGTTTACATCTCTTTGGCACAGAAGAGCAGTTACATGATTTTCTGATTGACATAATCCCTAGTTTTCTGGGTCAGGAACATGGATGGTTTGGAAGAACAAATATTTTTCTGACTATATTTTTAGGTGTTTTTTTTATTTTCTCATAAATTGAAGCCAGTGTGTGTCATTTGCTGAATTCTGATTTGTTTTTCTAAACCTAGCCCTGACAGCCTTGCAATTGTTGTCAATCCCTCCAAGATTATAGTGTTAGACTGCCTAATAGTTATATTTTTCTTTGTGGGTTTGGGTATTTATCTGTCTTCTGTCTTTGATATTTTGGGGAGAAGTTGAAAGGAGCTGCATTGGAGGTTGCTGAGCCAGTTGTCAGAATGAACTGGAAATACTATTTTTTATTGAAAACTAAATTCCCAAGACCAATTCATGCACCAATAAGTTCTAATACATGTATGTTTCAAGATGAGACAATATTAACTTTTGCATCAAAAATTTTATTCCTAAAATTTCTGCTATTGTTAAAAGACTAAGCACCCTTTCCTTATTATTTGTTTTAATTGTGCTTCTTATAGAAGGACTTTCATTGTATGATATTAGCTGTGCTTGAATTACCTATATATTTCATAAGAGTCTGCCATGAGATTCTCAGATCCTTTTATGTAGAGGAAAGGAGGGTGCAGAGTGTTGGCAGTGACATTGTATGCAGTTAACTATTTCCCCTAATTTTGCTTTGGGCAGAATATTTGAGGAAATATATCTTATAGAGATCTCTTGAAAACACTTTTAGCATAAGATTATGTTAAAAATTTAAATAAAAAAAATCCATGCAATATTCTTTTTTTAAAATTTAAATTCAAGTTAGTTAACATATAGTGTATTATTAGTTTCAGGGTAAAGTTTAGTGATTCATCAGTTGCATATAACACCCAGTGCTCATCACATCACCTGCCCTCCTTAATGCCCATCACCCAGTTACCCCATCCCCTTACCCCCTCCCCTCCAGCAATCCTCAGTTTGTTCCCTAGTTAAGAGTCTCTTCTGGTTTGCCTCTCTGTGTTTTTATCTTATTTTATTTTTTTCTTCCCTTCCCTTATGTTCATCTGTTTTGTTTCTTAACTTTCACACATATGAGTGAAATCATATGGTATATGTCTTTCTCTGACTGACTTATTTCACTTAGGATAATACCCTCTAGTTCCATCCACATTCTTGCAAATGGCAAGATGTCATTCTTTTTGACAGCTGAGTTATATATATATGTGTGTGTGTATATATATATACATATATATATATGTATATGTATGTATATATATCACATCTTCTTTATTCATCTGTCGATGGGCTCTTTCCATATTTTGGCAATTGTGGACATTTAAAAAATCCATGCAATATTCTTAATTTTGTAAATGTGATATGAAGCCAGAGAATTCTGCTAAAGCCCTTTTTTGTTATCTGGATGTTCTCTAATCTATTGCAATTTACTGGCAGCAGGGAGTCAAGGAGGAGTAAGAGAGTAGGTGGGCAGAAAGAGGATAGGAGGAAGCTCAAATCTTCTGACTCCCAAAGTCCTGTGAAGTCACTGTCAGCTGTAGACTCTGGCTTTACCACTGCTTCAGCTGGGACCTCAGTATCCCAAGACACTGAGTGTTCAAGAACTCTGGAAACTGCATTATGCATGTGTTTTCTCCTAAATATTGCCTTTATCATTATCTCTTGAAAAATAGATGGCTTATCAGTCTTCCATATTTTTTTGAAGGAATGTGCCTCCCATTTCCATTACTACCCAACTAAAACCTGGAAACATCTGGAGGCAGGAAACACAGAAGTTTGAACCTCAAGGTACTTACATGTTGAATGACACACTTCATTTAACCTCTGCCTGTATGTGTAAGGCTTAATAATAATGGCAACATGTTAAGGCAGTGTTTGAACATTGTTTAGTAATCCAGCATCATTTATAATTTCCAATTAGCTTAAACTCAATATAAAATATTCTTCTTTTTCGTATTTTTCTGCTTCTCTAAGTGATTATTTTTAAGGTAGCAAAACATTGGTCACAGGAATTGCACCAAAAAAATGTGAAGTTTCATTTGCTAGGTGATTGAAAGTCACTGTGGTCATATAGCTCAGTCACACCGGCTTTCTTGTTGTTCCTCTCACATTTCAAGCTGCCTGTCTGCAGCAGAGTCTGTACACTGCCCATTTCCTCTTCCTGGACAGTGTCCCCAGATCGTCACCGGAATCCTCACCCTCTCCCTTCATCCGGGTCTCTGCCCAAATGGCCTCACTGCCTTGGAGAGGTCTTCCTTGATGACCCTACTCCAAATAGCACCTCCCCTCTCTCTCTTTTTCCTCTAACGTTGCTTTGTTTTTCTTTGCCGCATTATCACTACTTATATTTTTACCTATTTACTGATGGATTGATTGCCTGTTGTAGGAACTATAATGTAAGCTCAGTGAGGACATGAATTTTGTTCACCGGGCATGCCTAACGCCTAGAACAGTGCCTGGCACTTCATAGTCAGTAGGTAATTTTCTCTGAATAATAACTGAATGGGTGACATCTTCCTTTATCTTTCTTACTAGGCCAGAGTCTTCACTTCCTTGCTTCATAGGATTTATTACAGTCTGAAAATACATAGTAATATTATACTCCCCCCCTCTATGTAATAGAGGGAGTAACAGTGGTTTCAAGAAGAGGGAAGCTTATTTCTCTTTGGTCTAATAGTGTGGAGGTCGGTGGTCCCAGGGGTGGCAGAGCAGCCAGGAGGTCAAGCAGAGCCATACCTCTTTCTGTCTGGTTCCTCAGCCACGCAAGGGGCATAGCCTCCTGTGCACTGCCGAGATGGCCATCGGGTACACACGCCCGCCAGCAGGAAGGGGGAAAGAAGAGAAGGTCAACCCCTCCTCTCCTTTTAGGGTGTGACAATTTCCAGCTACAAGTGGGTCTGGAAAATAGAGTGTTTATTCTGCCCAGATAAAAACTCATTCATGGAGATGGAAGAAATTATCCTGGAGGACAAGCAGCAGGCCCTGCTACAATCCTTTTGTGTAATAATTTAATACTGTTCTTCTCTCCACTGAACTGTTAAACACCTGTGGTTTTTCTTTTTATTTTCTCCTCAGGCCCTAGCACCATGCCATCACATAGTGGTTACTCCATAACTATGTAGTTAAATGATTATTTTATCACTCAATAACTACATAGTTAAATAATTATTTTATTGATGACACAGCTCTCAACTAGGCATGCCCATTTGTCAGAGGAGGAACTTTTTCCGTGAGGAGGGAGGAGGGAAGATTATTACTCGAGGTAGGAGGAGAGGGAAGTCCAACATAAGGGAAGTATTGATGAGGTTAAGGCAGGAATAGTTGAGGAATTGAAGGCTTTTGCAAGAGGAGGAGCCTGGGGTGGGAGCTGTCTGAGGTTAGGGAATGGTAGCTGATGGGTCCTTTGTAGTGGTTATTACAAGTTCCCCAAGGGAAGAATGGGGAGGCAGCCAGGTGCTTTTCTGGGGATCCAGGAGCTGCTTGGGTCCCGTGGTCCCACCTTCCGTTCCATGGGCTGCCCAAATTCTTCATAAAATCACCATTCTGCTGAGCTTACTTTCCATTATGATTTTCTCTCTTTCAAGCAAACAAAATCCTGACTGACACATCACTTTGAAAAGGGCCTTGAAACTTGTTCTTGGATTTATGGATAACCCTTAGGTTATATGTAAACATCTTAGCTTATAATCAAAAACTCCTGGAGTGTTGAAAGAAGCATATTTGTTATGAAGTTACACTTAATGCAGCAGGAAAAATTGCTATCAATTAAAAGCTTATAGATACTTGAAAATGATTTAAAAGATGAGTGCTGTTATATATGATACTTTCTATTAAAAGTAACATTTTGGGGGGTACCTGGTGGCTTAGTTGTTAAGTGTCTGCCTTCGGCTCAGGTTGTGATCCCAGGGTCCAAGGATGGAGTCCCACATTGGGCTCCCTGCTCAGCAGGAGGCCTGCTTCTCCCTCTCCCACTCCCCCTGCTTGTGTTCGCTCTCTTGCTGTGTCTGTCTCTGTCAAATAAATAAATAAAATATTTTTTTTAAAAAGTAACATTTTTGGTGAAAAAAATCTTATTTTCTATAATATTGATAACAAAATAAATTGCATAGAGAAATCACACTGATGTGGGAAAGATGTTGGGGTTCAGAGCTGACTGCCAAGAAAGAATTCTTGAGATGTCTTCAGTGCAAAAAGATGGTTTAATTAAAGCACAGGGACAGGACCTGTGGGCAGAAAGAGCTACACTGGGGTCACGAGGAGTGGCCCATTATATACTTTCAAGTGGGGAGGGGGTTAGGGATAGTCTCTAAGGAATTTTGGAAGCAAGCTTTCCAGGACCTTGAGGGGGCTAGCTGTTGATAGGAAAAGGTCATTTATTGGTGCCTAATAAAACCTTAGTCATGAGATCCTTCAGATGTGTATTGGTGGACCATATGCTTGGGGGATGATTGCCAACATATATCTTGGGGTTTAGAAATAAAGGAGGTTTCCAAAGGAATTTTTATATGTTAAAGTAGACTCATAGGATTCTGGGGGTCAGGCAAAGATTGCCTTTTGCTCTTAGCAAAGCATGAACATCCAGGCAGCTGAGCTCCTAGAGGAATGTCACTCTGCCTCTTTTAAGGACTTGTTTTTTTTTTTTTTAACTTTTTATTGTTATGTTAATCACCATACATTACATCATTAGTTTTTGATGTAGTGTTCCATGATTCATTGTTTGCGCATAACACCCAGTACTCCATGCAGAATGTGCCCTCTTTAATACCCATCACCAGGCTAACCCATCTTCCCACCCCCCTCCCCTCTAGAACCCTCAGTTTGTTTTTTTAGAGTCCATCGTCTCTCATGGTTCATCTCCCCCTCTGATTTCCTCCCCTTCTTTCTTCCCCTCCTGCTATCTTTTTTTTTTTTTTTAACATATATTGCATTATTTGTTTCAGAGGTACAGATCTGTGTGATTCAACAATCTTGCACAATTCACAGTGCTCAGCATAGCACATACCCTCCCCAATGTCTATCACCCAGCCACCCCATCCCTCCCCGCCCCCCACTCCAGCAACCCTCAGTTTGTTTCCTGACATTAAGAAGTCCTCATATCAGTGAGGTCATATGTCTTTCTCTGATTGACTTATTTCGCTCAGCATAACACCCTCCAGTTCCATCCACGTCGTTGCAAATGGCAAGATCTCATTCCTTTTGATGGCTGCATAATATTCCATTGTATATATATACCACATCTTCTTTATCCATTCATCTGTCGATGGACATCTTGGCTTGTTCCACAGTTTGGCTATTGTGGACATTGCTGCTATAAACATCGGGGTGCACATACCCCTTTGGATCCCTACATTTGTATCTTTGGGGTAAATACCCAGTAGTGCAATTGCTGGATCGTATGGTAGCTCTATTTTCAACTTTTTGAGGAACCTCCATACTGTTTTCCAGAGTGGTTGTACCAGCTTGCATTCCCACCAACAGTGTAGGAGGGTTCCCCTTTCTCCGCATCTCCACCAACATCTGTTGTTTCCTGACTTGTTAATTTTAGCCATTCTGACTGGTGTGAGGTGGTATCTCATTGAGGTTTTTAAGGACTTGTTAATGGACTGTAAGTAGTAAGGAAATCTAATTTTTCTTTTGCCTTTGTTTCCCACATCAACATTTGAAAGCAATTGAAGGGGAGTGGAATTTGCTACCTCAAAATATGCCTCTTTGACATAAAGATTATTTTAGGCTGATTATTTTTAAGAAATAGCAGACATGGAAAAGCTCTAAAAACTGACTAGAAGTTACCCTTTTGTAGGAGACATTTACTTTTTTCTTTTTCTTTTCTTTTTATTTTATTTATTTATTATTATTTTTTATTATTATGTTATGTTAATCACCATACATTATATCATTAGTTTTTGATGTAGTGTTCCATGATTCATTGTTTGCATATAACACCCAGTGCTCCATGCAGTACTGCCCTCTTTAATACCCATCACCAGGCTAACCCATCCCCCCACCACCCTCCCCTCTAGAACTCTCAGTTTGTTTCTCAGAGTCCATAGTCTCTCATGGTTCGTCTCCCCCTCCGATTTTCCCCCTTCATTCTTCCCCTCCTGCTATCTTCTTCTTCTTCTTCTTTTTTTTTTTTTAACATATATTATTTGTTTCAGAGGTACAGGTCTGTGATTCATCAGTCTTACACAATTCACAGCACTCACCATAGCACATACCCTCCCCAATGTCTATCACCCAACCACCCCCTCCCCCCCCCCCCCCCCACTCCAGCAACCCTCAGTTTGTTTCCTGACATTAAGAAGTCCTCATATCAGTGAGGTCATATGATACATGTCTTTCTCTGATTGACTTATTTCGCTCAGCATAACACTCTCCAGTTCTATCCACGTTGTTGCAAATGGCAAGATCTCATTCCTTTTGATGGCTGCATAATATTCCATTGCATATATATACACCACATCTTCTTTATCCATTCATCTGTCGATGGACATCTTGGCTCTTTCCATAGTTTGGCTTTTGTGGACATTGCTGCTATAAACATCAGGGTGCACGTACCCCTTCAGATCCCTACATTTGTATCTTTGGGGTAAATACCCAGTAGTACAATCCAAGTGCTGGATCGTATGGTAGCTCTATTTTCAACTTTTTGAGGAACCTCCATACTGTTTTCCAGAGTGGCTGCACCAGCTTGCATTCCCACCAACAGTGTAGGAGGGTTCCCCTTTTTCCGCATCCCCGCCAACATCTGTTGTTTCCTGACTTGTTAATTTCAGCCATTCTGACTGGTGTGAGGTTTTGATTTGGATTTCCCTGATGCCGAGAGATGCTAAGCACTTCTTCCTGTGTCTGTTGGCCATTTGGATGTCTTCTTTGGAAAAATGTCTGTTCATGTCTTCTGCCCATTTCTTGATTGGATCATTTATTCTTTGGGTGTTGAGTTTGATGAGTTCTTTATAGATTTTGGATACTAGCCCTTTATCTGATATGTCATTTGCAAATATCTTCTCCCATTCTGTCAGTTGTCTTTTGGTTTTGTTGACTGTTTCTTTTGCTGTGCAAAAGCTTTTTATCTTGATGAAGTCCCAATAGTTCATTTTTGCCCTTGCTTCCCTTGCCTTTGGCAATGTTTCTGATAAAGGAAATCTCCATTTGTAAGTGTGTCTCCATCTGGATACCAGGAAGAGGAGCATGACTACATCTGTAGGTGAAGACACTGATTTAAATCTGTGTAACAACCATACCCATGTTTACTGTGCTTTTTCTGATTGCTTCCAATAACTGGCTCCCTAGTCCTCAACATCTCCCTTTGTCTTTAGCTGGAGATGGTATTTAAGGTGGTGACACCTGGGCCATTTGGGGATGTTACTTTTCCTGCGGATCTCCCATGTATATAGGAGGTATATATATATATATATTAATCTGCCGTTTATTACAGGAGGGTTGGGGTCTTAGCCAAGAACCTACAAAGGTAGAGGGAAAATCATTTTTCCACCCCTATATTATAAAAACCTGTTTTTCTTTGAGGACTTTATATACCTAAAATAACAATAATGGGAGGGAGCGGTGATCCTTAAAAAAATGAAGCAAATAAAACAAAACATAGAATCTTCTAAAAATGGTGATATTAACTTGAACAGGAAAAAAAGAGGACAAAGACAAAGGGCATTTTAACTATCAGGACTTTATCATGTCATCATCATAATAAGATTCAGCTGCCTTTGCCTTAGGTGGAAGCAATTTTGCATCCTACTTTGTGTCTCATGGTAAAAAACTGCAATGTGAAAAGGTCACTTTCACAACAAATTGTATCAAGGATGAAAAGTGAACAACAATAATGCCAGTATTGTTTTGCTAAGGTCTTCTGTGAATTGAAAGTAGCAAAGTTTGTGGCTAAATGTGTGGTTTGCCATGTCAGTATAATGTTGATATTTGAATCAGAAAAATCTAAAAAAGAAAAAAAGAGAAATGTGGATTCTATAAGTTGCAGCATATTTTACTAAATTCATAGTGATGAATTACCAATATCATAGTGATGTAGTTTTTGAATGTTGGTGAGGTCCGGAGCCAAGGGCCAAGAAAGAATTCCTGAGATATCTTTGGTGCAAAAAGGTGACTTTTATTAAAGCACGGGGACAGGACCCCTGGGCAGAAAGAGCTGCTGCATTGGGGTTGTGAGTGTTGGCTGATTATATACTCGGGAGTTGGGGGTTGGGGGTCATATTGGCATATTGGCATATTGGTGGGTCATATGCTTGGGGGATGATTGCCAGCATGTATTTTGGGGGGTACAGAAAAAGGAATTTTTGTATGTTTAAGGAGACTTACAGGATCCTGGGGGTCTGGCTAAGACTGCCTTTCATTGTTAGCCATTGAGGCAGCTGAGTTCCTAGAGGAATGTCACTCTGCCTGTTTTAAGGACTTGTGAATGGGCTGTAAGTAGTAAGGAAATTTAATTTTTCTTTTGCCTTTGTTTCCCACATCCATTGGATCAATTTTTATAGTTTTTATGGTTAATTTTTTTTTTAATTTTATTTATTTATTTGAGACAGAGAGAATGAGAGGCAGAGAGCATGAGAAGGAGGAGGGTCAGAGGGAGAAGCAGACTCCCTGCCGAGCAGGGAGCCCGATGCGGGACTCGATCCCGGGATTCCAGGATCATGACCTGAGCCGAAGGCAGTCGCTTAACCAACTGAGCCACCCAGGCGCCCCAGTTTTTATGGTTAATATTATATCATGCTTCCCACTTCATACCATTCTTATTTTATATGTTAACAATTAGTCTGGAACAGATTATGATGGGCCTCGTATGACAGGCTGAAAAATTGGAAACTTTGCTAAATGGTGAGCAATATAAGAGTATTTGACAGGGGGCGCCTGGGTGGCTCAGTCGTTAAGCGTCTGCCTTCGGCTCAGGTCATGATCCCAGGGTCCTGGGATCGAGCCCCGCATCGGGCTCCCTGCTCTGCGGGAAGCCTGCTTCTCCCTCTCTCACTCCCCCTGCTTGCGTTCCCTCTCTCGCTGTGTCTCTCTCTGTCAAATAAATAAATAAAATCTTTAAAAAAAAAAAAAAGAATATTTGACAGAAGAACAAAAAATCATGAGAGTTTGGTTTGAAAAAGATTGCTCTGTGTCAAGCAGGAAGATTGACATGAGGCAGCCACGTTGTAGGAAGGGAGATTTGTAGTAGGGGATTTGACATTTGAAATCTCATGTTCTTTCTCTTTTTTAAAATTTTATTTTATTATGTTATGTTAATCACCATGTTCTTTCTCTATCCATTCATGTGTTTGCTAAACTGCTGGCTAATGTTTGAACTTCTCCTCTTCCTCCCCCTTCCTCTCCCTCCTTCTTTTTGTTCTTTTGTCTTCAAAGTAATCGAGGATGGTCGATAGAAAGGCAGGCAGGGGCAAGGGACCCCCATTCTAAGAGGAAACTACCCTAAAAAGGAAAAAGACCCCATCCTGTTATTCTACACCACCCTGGAAGGAGCTCTCCACCCCTGCCCACGTGAACAACTACCTGATATGTAGATGAGCGTGTGGACAAAAACCTGATTGGTGACAGGCTTATGGAGGGCTAATTAGATTAAAACAGCCCACCAGGGACACCTGGGTGGTTCAGTGGTTAAGCATCTACCTTCAGCTCAGGTCATGATCCCAAGGTCCTGGGATGGGGTCCCATGTTGGGTTCCCTGCTCTTCGGGGAGCCTGCTCTCCCTCTCCCTCTGCTGTTCCCCCTGCTTGTGTTCTCTCTCTCTCTCTCTAACAAATAAATAAATACATCTTAAAAAACAAACAAACCAAAAAACAGGCCGCCAACAATCTCATAAAAACCCCTAGAGTTAGAAACTCCAACAGCAACCCTCTTGGGTCCCCTCCCTCTTCGGGAGCTTTGTACTACTGCTCAATAAACTGTGTTGCTGCCCATCACTCTTTGTCTAGTCTACCTCTTCATTCTTTGAAGTGGTGTGACCAAGAACCAGGGGCACTAAAGGAAAAGAAATCCTGAAACAAAAGTGCTCTTACCTTTGTGAGAGGGATTATTTTTACTTAGTCTTTGCCGTCCTGGTGACAGAGCTTCCAGGGGTTAGGACTAAGGACAGACTCGAATTGCTGCCACCATGTTAGGTTCAGAATCCTTACCAACAAAAAACTTTATATTAGTTTAAACAACCTGTGACAGGCTTCTTATTATGTAGGGTGTGTTTTTCTGAAAAGAGTTTTCAGGTGCCTGCTTATAGACCCATCAGTTTGGCAGACATGCCCAGATATGTCTGAACCCCAGGAAACGATATAACTCAAGTTTTCTTAGGAGGCTCCTCGGCCTTGTAAATAGGCTTCCAACAGGCCTATCGTTTCAGTTTGCCTGAACATGCCTGAACCTGCCTGAATCCCAGCAGTGAGCAGGAGTGTTTCAAACTGAGCTTTTTGCTGTATACAGCAGGTAGGGTGAAAATAAAATAAAAAAACCAAAATGATTATCTTTGTATCAAATTTAATATCTGTTGAGGGTTTTCACATATTTGATCTTCACAAGAACATTGTCAGGTACACACATTTCTTATGAAAGCATTTCTTATCATCCTATTTCAAAGCCAAGAAAATGGTAGGAGATGTGAAGTGAGTGGGAGAGAGAGGATAGAAAGCAGCTTTCTGATCATTGAAATGGAAGGTAATAGGAAACTTTTTGTTCCTGCAGGAAGAGGAGGAAGAGGTATGTGGAAAGATGCAGAGGTAATTGACAACCAAAGGGACACAGGAACATGAGAGGAAACACTTCCTGGCTGAAATACAGAATCAATCTGAAGTTGCTGGGGAGAGAAATACAACAAAACAGTATAGTTCTGAATTTGTTTTCAACAAATCACAGAAAAAAACCCCCAAATGTATGTAGGTAAAGATCATCTAGTTGAAAAATATATCTATCACATCTGACTGGTTTTGTAGAACTCTGGTGCTTTATTAAACTGAAATTAGTCCACTGTGGTATACCATACTGAATATAAGATATACCATTGTTTTATGAGTCACTAAGTTTTTTTAAAATGCTACCAATTAAATATGGCAAACTAGTAATTGTAACATGCATTCTGATTTTAGAGGTGATAAAATATTTAAAAATATGTATCTCAGAATAATTGAATGCCATTAATTATACCCTCCAAATATATTTTTATGTGAACGAGGAAAATCTATGCACATTAGTTGGATAAAGTTCATTGTGCAAAAGACAATTTTACCTAGCTCGCTAAGGATCTTGATACTTGCCATGTGACAATCTGGGGGAAAAAAAATCAACTTTATCAACTGTCATAAGGAAAGCATAGTACCTCAATACATGGGGCATTTCATTCCCAAGAAATATTTTATGTAAGTTATATCATGGAAGATATCCAAAGTATGCAGTTTTTTTTTAGGGGGCAGGAGAGAGAATCTTAAGCAGGCTCTATCCCTGGGGGCTTGATCTCACAACCCTGAGATCATGACCCGAGCTGAAATCAAGAGTTGGATGCTTAACCAACTGAGCCCCCCAGGCACCCCCAAAGTATGCAGTTTTTAAAATATTTTAAAATATTATATTTTTCAATAATTTTACAGGCTTCCTTCCCTGCAATATTTCTTTTTTTTTAAAAGATTTTATTTATTTATTTGAGAGAGAGAATGAGATAGAGTATGAGAGGGGGGAGGGTCAGAGGGAGAAGCAGACTCCCCGCTGAGCAGGGAGCCCGTCCTGCAATATTTCTATTAGGGAATAGGAAATCATGTTTGTAAGTCCTTTCAATGAAAAAGGAAATTATTGTCAATAACCTAAAGCATAAAAGAGAAAATCAATTACCAGGTCATATATAAGGCACTTAACTCAGAAAGAACCTCTCTTTGGGACCTCTCTTAAAATAAGGAATGGTCTCTAGTTGGCTTGGATATATTTAAAAACTCGAGGAAAATAACAAAACCGGCAAAGACCTGAGAAACTGATGTGGATAATATATGACTAAAATTTAATGTTAACTTTAAAATTTAAGGTTAAAGTAAGAGTGAGCAAGTCACTACTTCACGTGTCTGATGCATGTTTCCAGAAAACATCTCACTCAGCATCTTATTAAAATAACCTTGTAAGATGAAAGATGTATACCTGATTCTTTGGCCAAGAAACCTTCTAAAACGAGTGAAAGTGTATTTTACTAGAAATCTCAAACCCTATTTCCTGTCTTGGATCTGGTAATAAGTAATTGTATGACAGACAAAATTCCTTAACTTATTTAGGCCTCAGTTTCTTCTTCTGTAAAATGAACAAACCAGAGTAAGCTATGTGATGTGTAAAAACAACAAAAAAAATCTCTTTCTACTCAAATAATTACAAATATAAAGAGGCAGCAAATAAATGGTCCTATTATCAAATTGACTAAATTTGGTAGCAGAGTTAGTATAGAAATATGCGTAATGTATTTTGGGACAGATATCTGATAACTCTCTCAACAATCTCCCCTTCTCCCAAGAAAGTAAAAAGCATTGTGTTAAAAACTATAAGAGAAATCAGGGAGATTGCCACTTTCCTTTTTTTTTTTTTTTTAAAGATTTTATTTATTTATTTGACAGAGAGAGAGAAAGAGAGCACAAGCAGGGGGAGCAGGAGGCAGAGGGAGAGGGAGAAGAAGGCTCCCTGCTGAGCAGGGAGCCAGATGTGGGACTCGATCCCAGGACTTTGGGATCATGACCTAAGACGAAGGCAGCCGCCCAACCAACTGAGCCACCCAGGCGCCCCGAGATTGCCACTTTTCAATACAGTGGAATAGCTTACAGCCTATCCAATCTCTCTTTGACAGAAAAGTAGTTTAGCTCAATTTAAGAAAATCTGTTTGAAGGGATCCATGAACTCCCAAGGTAGAAGGAGCCAAAATCCTGGAGAAGGAAATTCAGGGATATGAGTTTGACATTCTATGTTGCTTTTATTCTAAAGTGGGGGAGAGGAAAAGGCAGAGAAGCCAAGCAGGAAGGCAATAGAGAACAGTGGCTAAGCAGAGTTTTTGGTGGTTTTCTTAGGGGCTGAGGAGACAAGGATGAGAGATCATGGCTACTGTGGCAGCCAAACCGAGATTCCAGAGAAAATGTAAGTACAGAGAAGCCAGTCCAACCTCAGCACTGCTTTTCACCTTTAGGCACTCGGTGATTTGTGTGTCACCTCTACCTATGATAAACCAAATGAAAAGTTCAGATAAGAGACTAAGAAACTAGGTAGAACCTTCAAGAATCTCATTGTTCTGGGGAGATGAAGAGTAGGAACTTCCAAGGAGTAGGGAACCATGCAAATTGCTAGGGCAACTATGGAGGTAAATCTAAATGAGTTTTACATGTACAGAATAAGTGAAATGAGGTCATATCAGGTTATAATCTATATTAAATATATAATTAAATATATACCTTATAGGTTATTTATGTTATTAAAATATATGGCAACAATAACTCAAGACATGAGGGATATATGGAGTTAAGTGTTCTAAGGTTGTAGTATTGTCAGGCAAGTGATGTAAGTACTAATATATATATTAGATCACAATAAGTCAAGGAAGCACATTTTAATCTTAAAGATATCATTAAAAGAATAATAAATAAGCTAATCAAAGAGAAAATTGGAATATAAAAATATTTGAAATTTTCAAAGAGAAGAAAAAGAAACAAAGAATCTATAAAGTAACTATAATAAGGTAGATTTAAAGCGAAATATATTGATAATTACATTAAATGTAAGACGACTAAATATTCCAATTGAAAGGCAAAGATTATCAGTGGATGAAAAGAAAAAAAATTATCTTTAATTCAGCCTGTAAGACACACAACTTAAATGTGAGCAAATAGTAAAAGTTAAGATTAAAAGGATGGAGACCTATATAAAATGCAAACTTTGTGTTGGCGAGATAAAGAGAAATTGGAATCCTTGCACCTGTTGGTGAGAAAGTAAAATGGTGCAGCCACTATGGAAGACAGTGTGGTGGTTCCTCAAAATATTAAAACCAGAATTACCATATGACCCAGGACTTCCGCTTCTGGGGACATACCCAAAAGAACTAAAGTCAGGATCTCAAAGAGATATCCACCCTCCTGTGTTCATTGTAGCATTATTTCCAATAGGCAAGATATGGAAATAACTTAAATGTCCGTTAACAGATGAATGCATAAAGAAAATATGAGATGGAATATTGTTCAGCGTTTAAAAAGAAGGAAATACTGCCATATGCAACAACATGCATGAACCTGGAGAACATTAGTGTAAGTGAAATAAGTCAGTCACAGAAGAACAGATACTGCATGGTTTTGGATACCTCACTTATAAGAGGTATCCAAAATAGTCAAACTCATAGAAGCAGAGAGTAGAATGGTGGTGCCTAGGAGCTGGAGAGAGAGGAAGATAGGGCATTACTGTTCAATGCATATTAAGTTTCATTTATGCAAGATAAATAAATTCTAGAGATTTGGTGTACTGCCCGGTACCTATAGTTAACAATTTTGTATCGTGCACTGAAAAATTTGTTAGGAGAGTAGATCTCAAGTGATGTGTTCTTACTGCAAAATAGAGGGTAGAGATGAGAAGAATCTTTTGGAGGCGGTGGATTTATTACCTTGATTATGGTGATGGTTTTGTGGTGCATGCATATGTTCAAACACATTAAATTGTATGCATTAAAAAATGACACTGCAGTCTGGTGGAAAGCAGATGGCCTTTTCAATAAAGGGTGCTGGGTTATTTGAATATCTGTGTGAAAAAGAGCTGACCCCTGCTTTGTAGCATATGTGAAAATTTTTTTCGGATAGATTATAGGTCTAAATGCTAAAAGCAGAACAGAAGAGGGGAGAATAACTTTATTACCTAGCATTAGGTAAAAATTTCCTTATAGATTATTAAAAGTACTGATGATAAAGGAAAACATTCAAATATCAGACTTCACCTAAATTAAGAACTGTTATTCATCCAAGACTGTTAAGATGTTAAGGAAAGTGAATATACTAATGCATAAGTACATACTAAGAAAGTGAATATACTAATTACAAATTGGGAGAAGACATTTGTAATACATATATCCTATAAAGGCCTTATATTCAGAATATATAAAACATACCCACAACTTAATGGGAAAAAAAGACAGAAAACCCAGTTAACAAACTGCATGCTCTCTCTCTCTCTCTCTCTCTCTCTCTCTCTCTCTCTCTCACACACACACACACACACACACACACACACACAAAGAGACGGGGAGAGAGATCCAAATAGCCAAAGAACACATAATGTGCTCTTTGTTTTGCAGGAAACTGGAAGTTAAAACTTCAATGTCAAAATAAGATACTACTAAATATGCACCAGAATGGCTAAAATGAAAGACTGAGACGACTAAGAGTAGATGAGGGTGTAGACCACTGGAGCTCTCATACACTGCTCATGATGATTTAAAATGGTAGAACCACTTGGAACATTATTTAGCAGTATGTAAAAAAAAAAAAGTGAACATACTCTTACCATTTGATCCAACAATTTCATTCATATATGCATATGTATGTACCCCAGAGGAACAAAGACACACAAATATACAGGAATTTTCATAGCACAATTTGTTAATAGACTCAAACTGGAAATACCTAGAAGTCATTTAACTGCAAAAAGGACAAATAAAAGTTGGTGTATTCCTGCAGTGGAATAACATACAGTATTGAGAACAAATGAGTTATTTTAGACACAACAATGTGATGGGATCTCACAGGCTTAATGTTGAAGGAAGAAAGCTGATGAATACATAGTGTACAATTCTATTTATAAGCAGCTAAAAATACTACACAAAATTATACAATATAAATATAAAAATATTACACAAGATTAATCTGTGATGATGAAAGTCAGGGTAGTTACTTCTGGTGAAGCTGTTAATGACTTGGACTCTGAAGAAGGTGGGCTTCTGGATGCTAGTAATATTTTTGGGTTTTGATCTTGCTAATGATTACATAGATGTATTTGCTTTGTATGCCTCTTAAACTTGAATTAAATGTTTTAAAACTCAGTAGATTCTAGATAACAGGGTGACAGAATTTATCTTCAATATTCTCAAAGGAAATGTCAAATCTAAACAGAAGATTCATAATGGAAACATTAGCTGCCTCCAGTTGTACCTTTAAATAAAATATATGAAATGCCTCTAATGTAAGACAATAAATTAGATTAAAATATATGATCAAGTTGCAATTAAGATCTGAAGATTAACCACCTATGCAGAGTATAAATCGGGGCAGAGAGTTTGATTATTTGAAGAAAAGCAGTATAGACATAATGAACTTTGAGATAGTAAAATGTCAGAATGATTACAGACCTAGATTTAGAGACCTGCAGTATATGTGTAGTGAAACACTTTCTTTTCATTCCATTCCAAGTTGAGGGCAGAACTGATTAGTTTTTTTATGAGTTTTAAAGATATGGTACACTTATATTTTGTTAAATCATACTTGAAAGATGGATTAAACATACTCACGTTTAAACTGATTTTTTTAAAAAAATATTTTTATTTATTTATTAGCAAGAGCACAGAGGGAGAGGGAGAAGCAGAATCCCCACTGAGCAGAGAGCCTGACACAGGGCTCGATCTCATGACCCTGAGATTATGACCTGAGCCAAAGGCAGACAATTGACTGAGCCACCCAGGCACCCTAAACTGATTTTTAATAGAAGTGTATTTCTAGCAAAATATTTCCCCTTTATGTGTTGTGTGGGAAATGCATGGAATACCAGAAACCCTTTTACAGAAACAAAGCAGTGTCCTCTGTTCTGGTTTCCCAGCTGTGAGGTGGCATGATTGGTTTCTGGGTGAAGGTCTTTGGCTGTTTCACCAACATACAAGGCTGACCAATAGATGACAGTGATTAACCAATGATGCTGGTAAAATTGAAAAGTGAATCACATCAGATATTTTGCTAACAGTATCCACTAATGTGTTAAAGTTACAAACAATATAGAGAGATCAAGAAGGGAGAATTCTCATATCATGCAAATAGAAATACCAATAGTTTGTAATATTCATCTAAAAATGTTTTGTAGTTGATAAAAATAGTCATTTGTGATTTGTAATTTTGAGAAGCTATAATGCATGTCTAGTCATCTCTGAAAGGAAGAGAAAGAGAGAGAAGAAGAGAGAGAGAGGGAATGCCTATCCCATGGAAGGATTTAAAGTGTGAAAGTGGGGACATTTTATTTGCCTCCATATTTTGGTAAAGTGATATGCATTTGTGTGTGTGTGTATCATTTCTTTTCTCTGCCATAGGGGAAAAATGCAAAGGCAATTATTTTCTACTCTTATCTGAATGGCTTTAGAAATAAGAAAGATGAGAGAAAAAAACCAAAACATCTTTTCAGACTATGAAAATTGAAGGTCATTTTATTAGAACACTTGTGTTATTATTCCTTTTGCCATGCATGACAAATTTCCCACTTTTTCCTCATCTTCACTGCCACCCTTCTGGCAAACCACCTGGGATCTTGACAGAGATATCTAAGTCTTCTGTCCATTTGGGCTTTATCCCCTCCTCAATTCTTTCTCCACTCCAGAGCCAAAGCAATTATTTTAATGCCAAAGGGAATCATGGAATTCCCTTGTTTAATACACTTGATGGAAGCCACATTGCACCAAGGATGAAAATCACATTGATAGTGTGTCCTCTGCAGGTCTGCGTGATGTGGACCGTGCCCACCTCTCCAGCTGCATCTTCCACAGCCTTCCCCTTCTCATGCTCTTGTAGCCACAGTTGACTTCTCCCATTTTCTCGTATATTCCTTGTTCTTTCTTTCTTGCCCCAGGGAGTTTGCTCATACCTGGGACAATTTTCTCATTCATCAATCTAAGTCAGGCCTCTCCCCTAGCCCTTTACTTTTCCATTGTAGCACATAGTATATGCATTCCCATGTTCATTTATTTCAAATCTACCTATGCCTCTAGATTATAAGTTCTATGAGGCAAAGGAGTATGATGATTTTAGTTTTCATTATATTTCTAGTGTCTAAGACAGTGTCTGGCATATAGCAACTGTTCAATAGATGTTAGTGAAATAAACTAATAAATTTGATATAAAATATCAATCAGAGAGCAAAATTACTAGCTTTATCGTACCTGTTCCTTTAGGGTTTCTTTTTTTTTTTTTTAAATTTTATTTATTTATTTGACACAGAGAGAGAGCGCACAAGCAGAGGGAGTGGCAGGCAGAGGGAGAAGCAGCTTCCCACTGAGCAGGGAGCCCGATGTGGGGCTCGATCCCAGGACACTGGGATAATGACCTGAGCCAAAGGCAGACACTTAACTGACTGAGTCACCCAGGCACCCTCATTTAGGGTTTCAATTCAGGGTTATTTGTAATACATAAAAATTGCCATCCTGTTTCTTCTCCATGTAACCCCAGTTGTTTAGATTTTGGAAAGTAGAAGGTAAATTATCATTAAGTTTAAACTTCCCATTTTATGGATAAGACAGCAGATTCAGAAGAGGCCAAGGAGACACTGACCTCCTTGGGCCTATCCTGCACCAAATATCTTTGTGGAATTTATTAAGTGCTATTTATTCATGGGAATCCCACTTGAACTTTTGTGCAAGATAAGAGTAATTGCAGTTACAGGCTTTCTTTATTATAGCATGATTTTTATTCTATAGAATGCAATGTATAGAGGGAGCAAATCAACTTTTGTGTATTCAGACATAAAGCAAAGCATCAGGCTTAAAAACACTGTTTTACAAAAACAAACCAGTAAACAAACAATGAACCATGGAACACTACATCAAAAACTAATGATGTAATATATGGTGATTAACATAACATAATAAAAATTTTAAAAAAGGCTGCTTATCACATAACAAAATAAATTTTGTATTTTCTGGATACTCTGAAAAAACAAACAAACCAGTAAACAAACAAACAAAAAACCCAGTGTTTTACAGCAAACAAAATTTTTAGAAGATAAATACTTTTCCACATCATATATATCAAAGGTTTAGGCATAGTCTCTGTTTTCATTAACTCATGCTAAACATTGTCAGTTAAATCAGACAGTTCCTTTCCAGGTGTTTTCCAAGTTATCTTTGATATTTTGATTATACCTTTTTCAATTTCTCTAGTACTTAGGTAGTAATTTGTACATTTTCTCTAAAATGTATCATTTTCATGGTAGAGTTTCAGAGCTGCTATGCAAAGAACAGGATTGCCCCCCGAAACTTGGGGCTGCTCACATGACGGTATCTGGACAAGCAGTTGGTCTGGGCTTGGGGTCCTCCCTTTTCTTCCAGCTAAAGGGGTAGCGCCTAATCTCAGCATCCACCAGATGTGACTTTTTTCGTTGTGGAGAAGTCCCATAAGTCTCTACACCTGTGCACGTGCTTCTCCTGCTCTCAATATCCTCTTCATCTGCTCCATTTCTCAGAGCTAAATCGTACTCATACTTGGAGTGAAAGCAGATATCAAATAGTCCTGATGACTGGGGGCTGAGTTAGACACTCGTCAAATACATCCTCAGAGCTCTCCCATCGTCTCTATCATGGTCTTTCGCAGAGTGTACTGTGGTAAGTCAGCCACTGTTCTGCATGCCCCCAGAAGTCAGAGTTTTACCTAGGATGTGGTCTGAGTCTTTTGCTCACCCTATACTTAACATAGTACTTGTCATATTGCTCAAAAAATATAAGCCATTTGTTGCGTGAAGCAGTTGCCCTTTAGCACCCTAATTTAAAAAGCTCATGCAATTCCAAAATTCATTCTATATTTTATATAGAAATAAATGTCCTCTAGATGAGCATGAAATGAGCATTCTTTTTTGTTTTTTAAATAATATTAAAAGGGCAGTAGCCATAACAATATTCACTAACACCTGTTATTAGGACCTAACAACCCACAGGATTTATATTTGACACCAATCTAAAATTGCAAGATAAGGCAAAATGTATTCTTTTAAATCAGACTGATAGAATATTAGAGTAGAAATTATTTTTAGATTTGGGTCTGCTGGGTATTTTTTAACTTTTATGTTTCCTAATTATTAATGATACCTAGAGCAAAATCTGGAAAGCAAGAATTTATTCGCATTTTAATAATTACTTCTCCACTCTCTTGGCCACAATCAATCAGTACGGAGTGTACCTTACTACCACTGCTTTTGGTATCTGTGATGTGTATTATAGTTACGGTGACCATATATTCTAGTTTTCCCCTGTTGTCCTGGAATAATTATTAAGAGTGTCTCCTTTTCACTCTCAGAAGTGTCCTTAATTGAGTGACAAATTATATAGTCAGTCCAATGATAAAATCAGAACTAAAAGAAGGCATTGAATTGCTTACCTTTCTACATTATCCTTTGTTGATAGCAGGAGGGAGGCGTGGATTCAGCAGCATGGATGGCTGAAAGTGGTATCTTGCTATGCCAATAGCTTGGACCCTCTGGTACTTTAAGAACTTCAAGAAGAGGCAGGCGCAGTAGGGAGGGCTGGTTGTGTGCTCGGGGCTTTGCCTGTGTCTGACTAGATTGGAGGATAAGTGACGCTGGTCTCTCAGAGCACACTGCTGGTGTCTTGCACGTGCAGGCGTGAGTGTGAGCAAGGCTGAGAGGAAGCAGCATTTCTTGTGGGCAGCATAACATACCATATGCCAGTCAGGCAGCATGGGCGGGGCCTTTTGCGTTCATCACCTCGTTGGATGTCCCCAGCAGCTCTCTGAGGTAGATACCTTCACGTCAACTTTACAGATGAGCAGACGGAGGCTTAGCCAGGTGCAGCAAATTTCCAGTGGCCACACACATTAGTAACCTATACTTGAATACTCGTTTTATTACCTTGGAATCTGCAAGTGGAGAGAAGATGGGTGCTACTAGTGTGTAAGTTATCATATGCCACGTTCCTGTCCCCCCAAACTAAGTGGGCCGTGCGCAAAATGGTACTTCGATTTTACTTTTGTTTGAATTGCTGTTAATTCCCCTGAGAACGAGTATTTTTTCCTCAGAGGCACACTGTGGACTCTGAGGCCTTACTGCCTGGCCCCTGCTTCTCCCTCCAGACTAATCTCCCTCCAAACACGCACCTCACTGTGCGTTCTAGTTACACCTGCGCTATCTCTGTCCCCGGAGCCAAACACGTTCTCTGTCTACCCCCCACCTTTGCACACGTGGTTTCCTTTCCTGGCAAGTCTCTGCTGCTGCCGTCTTCCAAGCTTCTGCTGAGGTACTGCTTCTTCAGCAGGGTCTCTTCTGGCCTCTTGGACCAGAGTAGTCCCTTTGTCACGTTCTGTATTTCCCTTCTGGTAAAGTGCGTCACACCTGCAGTTTCTTATAAACTTGACAAGGGCAAAGGTAATATGATTCGTACAGAACTCCACCAGCACCCGGAGAAGACCCTGACACATCATTATTCCTCATATACCAGTCAGTATTAAAAATTGAATACTCAGTCCTCCTTGATATTCTACCTGTTTGGCTATGGTTTCCCGTTATGCTGTCCGACAATACCATCATGTTTAAAGTGTCACCAAAGACATTTTGCAAAAATCTTAAGCCTTAAACAATATGTTCATGAAAATAAACAGAACCAAAAAGCCTTAGCTACATCTGTTGGAAAGATTTTGCACTTACTTGAGTCCAGGGAGATTAGGGGGGAAAAAAAAGAAAGAAAGAAATGCATAAGCCTCTTTGTTACTGTGGAGTTGTGCTGTTTTATTTGTAATCAGGTTCACCAAAAGCCTAATTAGTGCTCTTTAGAGCAAAGAAATAATGCCTGACATGGTTCACCTTCTATCGGGAGCAAAATTAAAAAGAAAAATGTAAGGTGTGAAGATTTGGAGGCACTCAGAATGTATCAATTATTTATATTAACATTCATTATCTGACTAAAAGGCAGCAGAAAGGCTTTCGGGAATAGTAGGTTCATATAATTCCTCTCTAATTATTCTAATTTACTGTAATTAAGACACTGAAATAATCCTGAGAGAAAGCAGTAATGTCTTTTTTTTTTTAAAGATTTTTTTTTAATTTATTTATTTGACAGAGAGAGAGAGACAGCGAGAGAGGGAACACAAGCAAGGGGAGTGTGAGAGGGAGAAGCAGGCTTCCCGCAGAGCGAGGAGCCCGATGCGGGGCTTGATCCCAGGACCCTGAGATCATGACCTGAGCCGAAGGCAGACGCTCAATGACTGAGCCACCCAGGCGCCCCGCAGTAATGTCTTTTAACATCAACTGAGGGTAGGGGGAAGCTAGCTTGCATTTTTAGCTTTATTTACTGTAACTTGTCAATGTGACAGAAAAACTGATTCTGACTTGTAAGTTTTTTAAAAATTATGGCTTTTAGAACTCCTAGTGCAAAGCTGGATAAAGCACAACTCGAAATTATAACACTTAAGTCTACAAAGTATTTACCAGTTCATAAAATTTATTTATCAATGCTATATATAAACTTTATCGAGATCATGGCTTTTAGAAAAAGGACACTTGTAATATACATTTTCAGAATTTCAAGCGTAGGGAAAAATGCAAAGAAGTAAGTATGAGTTAGGTATCCTCTCTGCGGAAGTCATTCTCAGGTGGTGATAAGGAATGATCTGGAATGATAATATCTCCAAAATACTTTTCATGTTAGTGAATGTAGAGACTTAACTAGATAAGAGGATTATGGAAAAGCAGATGCTAAAAGAGTTCCCTCCTCAGTATGTATTTTATATCACTGATGATGTTGAGTGGAAATGGAGTGGATAAATAATTGTGGTCAAGGTTCTGCTGTGTGAGGGAGCGTGAAGGTATATCCTGCAGGTGGGTGGATGAGTGATGAGCCTTGATAATTCTCAGTGTTCCCAGTTTACCATCTTCCTAGTCTTTTCAGTTGTTTCAAACACCTACTCTCAGGTTACAAGTTGAAGAAGGCTGCCAAATAAAGACATAAAATATTCATGTTACAATATATTGTAATATATATGTACAATATATTCCTTTTCATTTGCTAAACATATCTTAATAACATCCAGTTTGAGCACATGTTGATTGAACTATTTATGAGAGTATTTATTACAGTGAGAAAATTGTCTTCTCTTCTAGATCAAAGCCCCCCAGGAACCAACACTGTATTTCTTTCTCTTGACCACTACTGGGTGTAAAATTCCCGAAATACTAAGCTACATTTTGCCAAGTCTCCCAGTGGGAAAAACATGATTGAGACTTATGCCTGCTGTGATTGAGAGCAGTTCAGCGTATTCCTTTTAATTTGGGAGTTCCCAAGCAGTAGATTGGAATCTGCTAGATATTGTGATTTCATTTTTAGATTTAGTGACTTTCCTTGGCTATACTTCTTATTGTTCCATCTGTCTCTACATTTGAGGCTGGCTTCCCGGTCCCAGAGTGGTGTTGGTGGCCATACCATGCAGTGGTGCCCCTTTCCATAATTCACTGCACGTGTAATCAGTGGGTACTCCTCCACTAACTGCTTGAACTGCAGACGTTCAGGAAAATGAAAATTTGTTTCCTCCCAACATAGCAAAAGCTCGTTCAGCTGTAAAGGCTTATCACCAATGTGAATTCCTTCCAAGATTTCCTAGAGCCCCCACAACCTCACAAGTCATGCCCATCTTCTCCCAGTGCTTCCCTCCACTGGAATGGATCTTTGCTTCTTCTGAGCCCCCATCACAGATTTTTAGTTTCTCTCTGTTAGCCCTTGGCTCAATGTACTCTACTTTCTGGGACATTGTGAGGGAGGTTGCATTTTGAAGGGAAGATAGCATGATTGTTATTTAAGGAAGTTCTTTGGCCTCGGGACAGGGAAAAGAAGGGCAGAATTTCTCAGCTAGCCACTCTCCTCAAGTGTGCAGCCCTCAGCTTTGCAGGTGCAGAGACCCATGTTCTCAGGATCCTGGTGGACTTGCCCCTCACAGGTGGCTTGCAATCACCATAATCATATAGAGCACAATACTAAGTCATTCATTCTGTCTTTCTTTTTTTTTTTAAGTCATTATTTCTTAATGAAAACCAACAAAAAGTCATCTGGATCAGAATGTTCCTAACAATCTTAAGGGCACACTGTAGTCTTCTATTAAAGTTCCGAAGACAGTGAGGCTGTAATCAGCTGCTTGTTGGCAGTGAATTAAAAATCTTGGTAGCTAATGGTGCCAAGCAATGATAACTGAACATACCCACTTCCACTGTAGGGCTGGACCTGGCTCAGGACCACATTCTTCTTGCTGCGGATGGTTCCTTTCCTCTAGGGCAACACTGGATGGATATTACAAAATTCTACCTCACTGATTTCAGTTTCCCATGGTTCCATACTAACTAAATCCCTTCTGTTGATTTCTTTCTTCTTCAGCTATCTTACCTTCTGTGAAATTAATTTTGAAACATTGTATTCAGCTAGAATTAAGTCCTGTTTTTCTTGCATTAAGCTTAGGAGTTTTGTCTGGAAGTGATCTCTGCTTATAGGTGATCTTCTCCCTCAAGAATGAATCTTAAGTATTTCCTTCTTAGTTCTTAGTTTAACCCTTTGAAAAATTACGTATATCTGTTTTCCATTAATCACATGAAAAGTTTCATAGGCAGGGATTGCGTTTTAAATGTTACTTTTGTGTTGCTGCGTGCTGCATACACTTAGCCAAATGACTTACATATGGTCGGTACTCAACTTAATGGAAAAAGTTTTATTAGATCGCTGAGTGAAAATAATGAACTGCTAAGTAAAAACAAAACAAATTAGAAATAATAATATCCAGAATATTGTCCTTTCCAAAAAAATAATTCTCATATTTCTAGGCTCTCTTCTGGTTTTGTCTATATGAATACCTATTTAGCAAAGTTAAAATAATAAGGGTAAATACAATTTTGTACACTTTTCTGCTTTTTTTTTTCCATTCACCTGTGTCAAAAATATGTCTACAGTGTGATAAATTTTTGTAATTTTCATTTCAATGGCTGCATTCCATGGAGTGGTGATGTCATTGCATAAGTATCCTTACATTTTTAAACATTAAAATTGTTCTTAGCTTTCATTATTGCAATGAACACTGCAGTGAGTATCTTCATATCATAAATTTTTCTTTTTAGGTTATTTCTTTCGGATGTATATGCAAAGGTCTAAGTTTCTGTGCAATCGAATTATGAAAGAATTAAGGAGGCAGACATGAGCTGAAAATTGGTTCCTTGCAGTCAGAAGTTGTGTGTGCATTGGGCCCCAGAAGGTCTGCCAGAAGAAGATAGAAAAACTGCTGGAGGGGCACCTGGGTGGCTCAGTTGGTTAAACATCTGCCTTTGGCTCAGGTCATGATCCCAGCGTCCTCGGAGTAGTCCCACGTCAGGCTCCCTGCTCAGCGGGGAGCCTGCTGCTTTCTCTCCCTCTGCTCCTCACCCCTGCTCATGCTTGCTCACTTTCACTCTATCTCAAGTAAATAAAATCTTAAAAAGAGAGAGAGAGAGAGATAAAGAAAAACTAACTGCTAGACCCTAGAGGGGGTCCTCCCTTCGCTTAACAGCCGAATGTAAAGTGTGGTGATGCCCCTGACCTGGCTTGTGCCTAGCTCAGTGAAGAGGACATTTGACCTCCAAACTTCAATCTTACTGTGTGAAAAAACAACCAAACAAACAAAGAACTACAAAGACAAGGAATCTATATAGACTCACCTGTACTTTTAACTTATCTTTTCATCATTGTTTGACAGTTTGAAAATAAATCAAGGTGAACACAACATGGGTGAGGCCAAGACATTTTCCCCACCAGTCTCGAACGTGGAGCAAACTGTATCTCAGGCTCAGCTCAGGGTACCATGATATGATGATGTTAGTATGACCGGGTACCAGTGTTTGGAGAGGGTCCTGGCGATGCCTGAATGCTTTACTCAACCTCAGCTACTCTTCCTGTAATGTCCTTGAGAAGGAGAAAGACAATGTACAAAGATGCAAAAAAAAATCAACATGTGGCAGGAGATTTGTCTCTAAACCCCAAAAGCAGAGCTCAGCCAATGATTGGCTTCCCTGACCCGAACGTCATACGAAATCTCAGAGACACCGTTCCCATCTGAGCAGACATGAAGCTCTATTTATTATTATTTAAACTGGATGGGGTTAAAAAAATAAGCAGGTATCTGCCAACACATCAGGCATTTTTGTTTATTTTCTTTCTTTCCCACTGAAAAAAAAAAGCACTAACTATACCAATATTTAGAATTCAGATAGTATCTGTATCATCGACATCTACATGTGTATCTATATCTGTATATTCACAGTGAACCATAATGAATTTACTATTTTAACATTAACTCCTTTCCTTAATAAATTGAAGACTTTTCCCTTTCCAAAACCCAAGGTTTATGTTTTTCTTTTAAGAGTTTCAAAATACTCTACTGAGAAATATGCCAATATTTTTATTCTTATTTTATTTCCCCAAAGGAACTTCTCAAGAAATATTTTCAAAAAGTGGAGCGAGTGCTGTATTTTTTGAATCCTGATGTGTCTGAACATGCCTTTCTTTTTGCCCACATACATGGATAAAACAACCCCACGGTCACAATCTTTTTTATCCAGAATGCTGTAACATTGTTTTATTGTTTTCTAGCATTAATCTTGCGGACAAGAAAATAAAGACAGCCTAATTTTCTTTCCTTTGTAAACAATCTATTTTACTTTATATAAGCTTATGGGATTTCTTATGTTACTGCAATTCAGAATTTTCCCTAGGATATGTGTAAGTGTGCACTTTCTATCAATATTCATGCTCTCACTCAGAGGGGGCCCTTTCTACCTAAAGATCCAAGCTCAGGCATATTTCCTTTTATTATTTTATTTATTATTGCCTTTCCTTTGCATACTTGCTTTCTCTTTTGCCTTCCCATTCTGGAAATACTCTCGTAGGAACAGGGGAGGAATAGTCAGGGCAATAGCTAGGGTGTTGGTATGGAAAGAGTTTCTATATTCTGTTAATGGTTGTTCTAGCCTTGGGTGTGTCCTTTCCTCTGAGTTCCAGAGCTTTCAAGCCTTTGGAGAGTTGAAGAGAATTTTAAAAATATCTTTATGGGGCGCCTGGGTGGCTCAGTTGGTTAAGCGACTGCCTTCGGCTCAGGTCATGATCCTGGAGTCCCGGGATTGAGTCCCATATCGGGCTCCTTGCTCAGCAGGGGGTCTGCTTCTCCCTCTGACCCTCCCCCCTCTCCTGTGCTCTCTCTCTCTCCTTCTCTCTCTCAAATAAATAAATAAAATCTTTAAAAAAAATATCTTTATGTACCAAGAATGGCTTAGAAGAATCTTTAATTTACTATATTTATTATTAGACTAGATATGAACTAAAAGGAACCAGTCACTCTATGTAACTGATAACTTCCACTCCTTTGGTGTAGTCACTTCTTTGATCAGTTATGTCTAGGACATGGAGCTTCATGAAGAGTCTTCATGAGAATGGCATATTTATGTGTAATAAGTTCAATAAATAAATATGTTTTGCTTAAAAATGTTTGTATTTCTAACACCCTCTAGTGATCAGATTATATCAATGTTCTATATAAATAGCAATAATTTGCATATATAAACCTATTTCAGATAAACAAACTTATTAATATCTTCTTAGAAAAGTATCTTGTGTCTTCCTTGGACCACTTTTTTTTGGCTTTTGCTATTGAAAAGAACACATTTTGAAATAATCTGCATGGTAGTAATATACAGATTGTTTCTAAACACCTTCAGATCAGTAATTCTCAACCCTGTCAAATGTACCTGAGTACTTGGATGCAAGTCCATCACCCAGGTAAAATGGCATATAGGAATTGAATATTATATTTAGTATTTATTCACATATGAAGAAGACTTTATTCTTTTTTTTTTTTTTTTAAAGATTTTATTTATTTATTTGACAGAGGAAGACACAGTGAGAGAGGGACAAGTAGGGGGAGTGGGAGAAGAAGCAGGCTTCCCGTGAAGCAGGGAGCCTGATGTGGGGCTCGATCCCAGGACCCTGGGATCATGACCTGAGCCGAAGGCAGACGCTTAACGCCTGAGCCACCCAGGCGCCCCAAGAAGACTTTATTCTTGGAAACACATAAGAAACATAACATGGGCTACTACTTCCAAAAGATCAACTGTAATTATAAGCTCTGCGTTAAAATCTTACATCATGCTTTGCTTTATCCTGGGAATTTCTGTACCTAAAAAATTTCAAGTTTAAGCTGGAAAAAAAAACCCAAAACTGAGGACAGTATATAAGATGGTTTTCTTTGAGAAATTCTTATATGACCGCATAAGTCACTGCTATGACAATGACTGACTTTAGATTATAAACATATCCAGATTGTGTTTAGAAGATCCTTCACATTGATAAAGGCAATACATTCTGTCAGTTCCTCAGAATTAGATACCTTTTTCAAATATTTATTTCATGGTATTACATGAGATAGAAAAAACATATATACAAGTCTCCTCTTTACTCTTCTGTCTTCCCTCTTCCTGTTTTCCTTTTCTCTTCCCAGAGAAATTAGACGATAGGAACAAATGATAGAACCAGGTTGAAATATGCAGACTGGATGTCTCAAGCATCACAGTGTTGTTTTAGTAGTTAAAAATTTCAAAGAGCTTAAAGATTAAGTTAGACTAATATGTCTAGAAAATACATGACTGGTGTATATATATATATATATATATCCCTAGACATACCAGTCTAACTAAATATTTCAATTCTTTGATATTTTTAACTACTAATATGATGCTGTGATGCCTGAGACAGACAGTCACATACACATTCACATAGTTGCTTACATCGTTCATACCATTACTACTACCATTACTATTACGACTACTACTACCACCACCAAAAATAATAATAGCAAACACATACCTAACATTTACTACTTGCCAGGCATTATTCTAAGCACTTCATATGTGTTATCTTAATCCTCCCACAATCCTATGTGGATTATCTTGTTATCCTCAGTTTTGCAGATAAGGAAACAGAGGCACAGGATGCTTAAATGACTTCGCAAAGCTTGGTTTCAGGAGTTAGAATTCAAACCTGTGCTCTTCACCACTATATGCTACATTTAAGTACATAGGTATAGTTAAGTATGTAGCTATACTCTAATTAGAAATATATAAAAAAATAAAGAGCTTAGAAAACAGAGCAGAAAAATGTACTCGGGATAAAGAATCTCAAACAAAAATAAATGAAAAAATTACTGTCCCAGAGGTATGAATTTGAATGTTAAGGAAATATGTCAAATTGCAACTGAATTCAGTATTGGTACCTAGAAAGCTGAACATTGACACATGCCATTTAATAGACTATAGAATGTAATAAAATACTTTGGCTATTCAAGAGAACCAATTTTTAATTCCAAAGCAATATCTCTGAGCTTCCTAACTGCAATTATTATATTAGCAATTAAATTCTGTATAATTGTATGATCTTTTATTAAAGTGGAGTAAATTCAGAGGATGAACAAGATTGTTTTTTGTCAAAATATTCCTTGTTTCTTTCATAAAATTTCCGCATGTCTTCTTTTTCACTCTATCGGCATCCAAGTGGCAGCCATCTATCTTTATTATTAAGTTGATTTTTTGGTTTTGTTTAAGTAGAATAATTTTCTCTGCATTTTTGTTCTGTGTATATTTACTTAAGTTATGAAATATGACCATTATGAAAAGGATATATAATGTGTTCATTGATTAAGGAAAATGATAAACACCTGTGTACCCTTTACCAAGTTTAAGTAAAAGAGTATTTCCAGTGCAGTTGTGCCCTTGTACCCTCTCTGCTTGCCTCCCTCTCCCCAGGGGAAACAGTATTTTGAATTTTATGTCTATCATTCCCTTGATTTTCCAAATCCATATGGATATAATATAAACATTATGATGTGAATTTTTGTTGAATTATGAAATCCAGGTAAATGTTATCACACTACATGAATGCTTCTTCTGCATGTTGTCTTTTCCAATCTACCATGGTTTTTTTTTGTCCTGAGGTGTTTCCATGTTCATATGTATATCACTGGTTTATTAATTTTCACTCCTCTGTGGTATTTTACACTGTGAATATATCAAAATAATTTGCTCATTGTTCTTTTCATGATTAATTGGCTTGTTTCCAGTTTTTCTCTATCACAAATGATGCTGTCATGGTCTTTCTTGTACATGTTTTCTGGTGTTCATATGAAGGAGTTTCTAGGGGTGGAATTGGTGGGTGTTAGCATAGGCACATTCTGAAACTTTATAAGGTAGCTCCACATTGCTTAACAGAATCACTGAAACAAGAACACTCCCACAGTGACTAAAAATTCCCCTAATTCCACATCCTTACCAGTATGTAACATTGTCAGAATTTTAATCATTGCCAGTCTACTCAAAATAAAAGTTTATCTCACTTTGATTTAAATTGCTTCCTCAGATTTTACCAGTGTGTTTATTGATCATTTCTATTCCCTTTTTGTGAAATACCTTTTTTCTTTTGCTTCTTTTTCTGTTGTCTTTTTCTTATTATTTTGTAGAATTTCTTTATATATTCTAGAAATATAACATTTGTCTATTATAAGGCTTTAAAATATTTCCTCAGTTTTGTCTTCATTTTAAGGCTACCTACCTCTTGTCCATCAAATTTGAATCATGTTTTCCGATTCATTTGCTTGAATTCTATGGTAGTTTATGATTTACAAATATTAGATATTTAAACTTCCAGAGTTCAGAATTCAAATCTATGAATCACTTTTGCTATGATTGCTTTCTCAAGCTTAGAAGACTCAATGATGTCTCAGGATCAGTTAAATATTGCCTTTTATTCTACACCACACACACACACACACACACATGCACACACATCTACACACATAGATACTTATAATGTGATTAAAAACTTAGTGCATTCTGTTATTTAACTTGAAATTTGGCTCACGAAATACTTAATTGAATAATCCATAGCATTTCCCAAGATTATTAATTTTCATATAATCAAATATCCGTATATACTATGATCTGCTTTAGGTCTACCTAAGTCATGCATTGTCTGACATTTTTGATTCTTAACCAAAGACTACATTCTACCATTTTAATTGTTGAATTTCAGAGTATATTTCATATATTTAGAGTCCTTAAACCTAAACATAGATTTTTGTATGTTTAAGGTCCTTAAAATTTGAAACAGAAACAGCTGAAGAAGAAAAAGAGACATACTTCATTGACTTACCATATAAATTGTATTGTTCCTGGAGTTTTGCTCCTAATGGTGGTTGCTCAAAACTTATTCCTTGCCAGAACTACTAGAGGTGTCAACGCTTGACATCCTTCTGAAGTGTATGGAAATACTCACTGAATGCTCTTAGACAAAAAGAAAAGGTGTCTCTAGGAGGAATATCATTGATCTCCCTGGAGTATAAAATGAGAATATATTTTGGGATAATTGACACCTGGCATACCTTCCAGTATTGCTCAAAAGCTCCTTTCTTCTACCAAATGTGACCCATTTTTATTCTCACCTTCACCTTCAGCAGATGAGACTAGAAATTGCCCTTAGTGATAAAAATGTTCTGTCTTTAGGACTCTATTAGTCAGAGTTCTTCAGAGAAACAGAAATAACAGCATATATGAGAGCCAGAGGGAAGGAGGGAGACATGGACAGAGAGAGAAAGGGAGAGGAACAAAAGAGAGACTTATTATAAGTAATTGGCTCATGCAGTTATGGGGGCTGAGAAGTCCCCAGATTTCCAATTGGCAAGATGGAGGCCCAGGAGAACTAGTTGTGTAGTTTCAGTCCAAGTCCAAAGGCTGAGAACTAGGAAAGCTGATGGTGCAAGTTTCAGTCCAAAAGTCAGCAAGCTTGAGATACAAGAGCCAATGTTTCAGTTCAAGTCTAAAGGCAAGAAAAGACCAGTGCCCCAGATGGGCAGTCAGACAAGAGGAATTCCCTCTTACTTGCAGGAGAGTCAGCTTTTTTCTTCTATTCAAGCCTTCAACTGATTGGATGAAGGCCACCCACATTAGGAAGACAATCTGCTTTATTCAGTCTACTGATTCAAGTGCTAATCTCATAAAACACCCTAACAGACACACCCAGAATGATGTTTGAATAAATATCTGGGCACCCTATGGCCCAGCGAAGTTGACATATAAAATTGATCATCACAAGGATTTATCATTTCCCCATTTTATACCTGCTACAGGAAGGTCATATAAAAGCTAATGGATGACCAACTTTCTTAGTTTATTCTGTTATTTCAAATTATTATCCCAGTTGGAAATCATAAGTGGAAGTATATTTATAAGATATTTCAAAACCATTAAATTGGTTTGCTGGAGGGAGTTACTATATATGAACCATTGTCTGTCCCTGGATTCTTGGCTATTTTGAAGCAAAAGGAATATGAACTGCAGCACTACATATCAGCTAGAAGGAATAGCACCGTCAAACCCTTTGAAAAGATACGGTGGGGAACCGGCAGTGTCAAAGAAGAAATGAGAAAACAACCATGTTTCTGCTAGAGCAGTTGACATTTCAAAATCTATATTTCTTCTTGGAGAAGTCCACATAGCTTGTATAAATAAAATTGTTTAGAGTGGGGGGGGGGTGGAAAGAAGATGAGACGAAATGAAGTATTAAAAGCTTTGTCATATTCATTCTCGAATGATGCTCATAGACACACAGCTTATATCTACAACTGGAGAACAGATACTTTGAAAGTCTGTTACATTTTACATGCTTATGTAATGAATTGTGTATGTTTTCCCAAAGGAAACTTAATTTAAATACTTGAAATCAAAGTCTTTCAGAAAAAAGCAAACATCAGAATGTTAAAATCCATCTCAGATCTATCAAATTAAAAAGGAAAGTTAGACTCAAATTTATTTAACTCCATTCATCCAATCAACAAACATTTATTTCCTACATGAATGAATTCATATACCTAAAACATACCTATGTGATGAAAGAGAAAGAGGGAAAGAGAGAGTAAGCAAATAGATTTGAGGTACATAAGCATAAAATATATAATAAATTATTTGCATAAAATTGTTATAATGGTGGTTAACATATAATAGGCAACAGGGGTAGAGAATCAGAGAGGTCATTTTACTTTTTAGTTATAATATTAAGTGAGGTATGTGTATTTATTACTTACTATGTGTGAGAAATTGTACTGGGTACCAGGACCGCCAATGGTGTACAAGACAGCCAATTTTTATGACATCATGGGCTGATATAGTAACTAATTACATAATGAGATGGTCTTACTTCATGCTGTGATCCTAACTGGATGCTATCTGTCTTTTGCTTTTATGATGGTATGAATCTTAAAAACATTTAGATTTTCTTGTAACTATTTAGACATAAACGTATAGAAAAACAGCATTAGTGAGAAATATTTAGTTTCTAAGAAATATTTCAGGAATAATTTTTCAATATGATTCATAATGTAGTAAATACCCATCTACATTATAATGCCCAAGTCCCGTGATTTCCAGTTATGTTTTGTCTGGCACATTTTGGATGAGACAGAACATTTTCAAACACTCTCGTTGGAAAAAACAAAACAAAACAAAAAAAACACTCTCGTTGGAGTATTTCATGCTGATTTTCTTCTAAGTTGTTTAATTCACTCTTCTTATTCCTTCAGTACAGATTGATTGATTGGTAGATATATGGCTCCTTAATAGGAGCTACAAAAAAGAGGAATCAAACATGAATAAGACATAAATCAGGGCTTATAAAGTTTAATGACCAGTCATGTAGTAAAAAGAGAAGACATATACTCAAGATATAATTAAGATAAAAATGATTAGATGCCACAAAAGAAGAACGGGTAGAGTTCTATTTCTGTTCATGTAACTTCAGTGAAGGGGGCATTTAATGTAACACCTGAGTACTAATTAATATTTTGGCAAGTGGAGATGAAGAAGAGAGTCCTCGAGGTAGAAGAATAGTGAAATCCAAACAAAGGGTGATATGTACTGCGTGGAATCTTTAATGGCATAAATAATATGGCGATGTTTAGGACAGATTTGAAGGCCTTAAATAATGTCAAAAGCCTTTTTTATTTGTTTTCAATGGGAAGCTATTGAAGATTGTTGGACAGCAGTATCTTGAGCCTGAATGATGAAGAGAGTTTATTGCCATTACCTGAAATAATGGGCACAAGGGTTGTACACATTTGAGAAGCTGTGTTGATGTTAAGGAGTCAGTTCTGGCGAGTTCCGTGAGGCTCTACATAGGCAGATGGAAGGGCAAGCGTCGTGGTTGTAGGTATTAGAGTCATTGCCACTAACATGGCTGTTAGTGCTAAAACCATGAAATTCAACAAGTTTTTCTAGAACAGTGAGTTTAGGTAGGGAGGATGGGTGTGTCCAGGGTATAACCCTGAAGCAGGAGGGGAATAAAATAACACTCTCCAATTAGAAGATGGGAGGAGGAAGACAACTCCAGGAAACAGCAGTAGTTGCACCATCAGAAAGAGAAACAGAAAAGCAGAGAAATATCATCCCATAGAAGGTAAGAAAGAACCAAGGGATGGAACACAAGATAAAGCTGGCAAATGCATGAAAGAGAGCAAGGTGAGGAAGTGCTAAGGAAATATTTATATATGAACTTAG
Source organism: Neomonachus schauinslandi (assembly GCF_002201575.2). Taxonomy (NCBI): domain Eukaryota; kingdom Metazoa; phylum Chordata; class Mammalia; order Carnivora; family Phocidae; genus Neomonachus; species Neomonachus schauinslandi. Next base: position 55,221,590 of record NC_058415.1, on the reverse strand, counting down.
AGGAGGTGAGCATTTTTACAAATGATACATGTAGTTCACCTACCTTTCATTGTGAATGACACACTAACTGTTTAAGTCACAGATAGCAAAATATGTTACCTTAAAGTGTTAGAGTTCATAGGCCACTCACAGGAAGAACAGTGGCTGTTTGTGTGGAGGCTGTGATGTTTTTTTGCCTCTGCTCTTGCATCAATGTTGTGCCTCTAAGCCTCCATCCCAGGAATGTACTCTGCATGGTGGAATGAAGGACTTGGAATAAATTCCCAAAGCTTTGGCAGGACAAGAGAAAGGGCCAGTGTTTTGTGCATCTTGGACATGAGAGTGAATGTGGAGTTGGGGCACAGATTTCATTCCCTTGCATAGTCTTCTCTTTCCATTCCTTTCTATGTGTTTTTCTCAGGCTAATAAACTAACAACTATAACATTTGCAGATGAAAACAGTGAGCACAGCTGAGGTGCTGTTGAAATACTCTTTCTGTTAATAAAATTTCACCCTTTAGGATAGCCATTTTTCGTAGTTTTCATATTTCACCATAAACAGTGGCACAAAGTTAACAAAATAGATGGGGGTGAAATTAGCCATGGACAGATTTAATCAAATTCAACAGTGGAAATAAATTTAATAGATTTTGACCTAAAAGAATAAATTCCATGATTTTTTTTTCAATATTTCTGGTCCCTAGTCATGCTCTTTTTGATTGATAGTTTAAGTAGTTTTCCTTCTGCTTGCCTCTGACATTTCTAAAGCAGAATTCTCTTCTGCTACGTTTTCTACACTGGGGATGGAAGGTAAAATGTCTATATTCTCCCCCCTCGACCTTCCTGAGTACCCACCTGGTTAGCTTGGATTTGGTTGACATGCCAATAACAAGGACCCCAAACAATGGTGTAAACAAAGTAGAAATAGATTTCTCTAGAAGAATATTCCACAAGTAGGGGTGCCTGGGTGGCTCATTTGGTTAAGCCTCCGACTCATGATTTCAGCTCAGGTCATGATCTCAGGGTGGTGAGATGGAGCCTCCTTTTGGGCTTAGCACTTAGTGGGGAGTCTGCTTGAGATTCTCTCTTTCCCTCTCTGTCTGCTCCTCCCCCTGCTTGAGCTCTCTCTCTCAAAAGAAAGGAAGAAAGTAAGAAAGAAAGAAGAAAGAAAAGAATATTCCAAAAGTAGGAAGTCAAGATCAGGTTGTACAAGATCCACAGTATCAGAAAACTAGGATCTTTCTATTTTATTACCCAATTCATATGACTTTTGTTCTCAAAGTCCTCTATTACTGCTTGAGTGTCACTGTATCAGGATTCCCAGCAACAGGAAGGAGGAGGGGGGAAGAAGCAGGATTTCTTTCTCCTTGTAGGGGGATATCTGGGAAATATTCACAACACTTCCACTTAAATTTCCTTGTCGAGACTTAGGTACATAGCCAGGCTGCAAAAGAAGCTGGAAAATACAATCTTTTCAGTGTGTGGTGATCTCTCCCTAAACTACAGCCAGAATAATAATTTGTTTTCCCGTATAATTTTTTTTCACAGGCTTCCCATTAATGAATTAATTAGCAATCCTTCAGTTTGGTGTTTAAATTCTTCATAATAAGCCCAAACATATTGTTCCAAATTTATTTTGCATTACTCTTACACGCACACACACACACACACACACGCATTTCAACCATATTAAATTCAAAAATGTTTATGAACACATCTCTTGCTTTTCCTTTCTTGTACTTTCTTCTTTGTGGTTTTTCTCACCTAATTTCTTCCTTCTGCCGTTGCTTATTGAAATCTTATTTGTCGAATAAAACTAATGACAAATTCTTTCCTAATTCCTACGTAGTATATGAATTCTGTTCCTTTGATTTTTTATAGCGTTTGATTTGATCTTTTACATGATACTTTGGAAATTATTATTATTATGCCACTTATATTACATTTTGACTTGCCTTAACTCCTTGTAGACAATGAACTCCTTGAAGAGTCAAAGATGTATCTCATCTCATTTATTTCCTTATATATTTTCTGAAGCACCTACTTTCTGATTTTTGCATAGGAGGTATATGAAATAGAGTCATAAGATTTAACTAAAATTAAATTTCCACAGAAGTTTATGCTTAATTCTTAAGCACTATGGAAAATAGCACCATTTTATGGATTTTTTTTTTTTTGGAATTAAGATTACAATATGTTTGAAGTATGGATTTTGGAAATAATAGCAGAGGACTCAGAATGTCCTGATGAAAGTGACTAAGGGTTACAGTGGAGCTGAATATATCTATCCTCCTCAGAGGGTACAGAGGAATCCATTTGTGTGTGGAACCCAAAATTTCAGGGAAGATATTCAAGCATGTCTCCCATCAGTTCATCTAGAAAAAGGTTCTCCTGAACCAATGTGATATTATAGGATATGACCACAGAATGTGACCCTAGGTACCCTATGAAGTGCCTTGTGAATCCCTAAGGAAGTAAGTTATTCACACAAACGTGCCCTAGTTTTCCTATAGGTCTGTTATTTTATTCAGTAGTCACTTAAGGAGAATTCTACTCCCTATTTAAAATCGGAGATTAGGCTTTCTTCTGACAGTGGTAGATTATTGCAGAAGAGAATTCTGGATAAAACGTCTCTTGTGTGGGAAGGAGTGGCCACCAGACTGTGCAGGAGAACCAGGTCTTTATATGTTAGTGCTGTATGTGACAGACCTAGATTTATTTTTTTTATTTATTTTTTTTAAAGATTTTATTTATTTTTTGACAGAGAGAGAGACAGCGAGAGAGGGAACAGAAGCAGGGGGAGTGGGAGAGGGAGAAGCAGGCTTCCCGCTGAGCAAGGAACCCGATGTGGGGCTCGATCCCAGGACCCTGGGATCATGACCTGAGCCGAAGGCAGACGCTTAACGACTAAGCCACCCAGGTGCCCCGACAGACCTAGATTTAAATCCATGCTCTACCACTTTGTGAGTTTGGGAAAGTTGCGTAAATCTTTGAGCTCTAAACAATATGTGGTGTATGTATACTGCCTGGCATTATAATAAATGTAGTTATTAAATACTGGATGCTGCAGATTAAGACAAAAATCATAACACAAAATCACCAGGGATGTGTGTGGAAGGTCAGAGAGACAGGTTCCAAGAGAACTGACAAGGTAGAAGTTGTCTGGTGGATTTAGATCCTTTGGGGCCTCCAGTCTTAATATTCATACCTCCAGAATGAGGCATAGCCATAGGCAGCACTGTAGAACAGAAACCCTCTCTGTTGGCAAGAAAGTCTTAGGAAGGAAAAGAGAAATGCAGAGGCAAGTATACCTAGTTTATTCTTTCCTTACTTCCCAGTCATGGCAGCGAGAGGAAAGGGACAGGAGAGACCAGGAGTGTCACCACAAGTCTGTGTCCATCTCAGAGGCAGGGAGTCCTCAATCCCTGACAGCCCTCTTCTCAACTTTATGAGTTCACTTCCTCAGTGCTAACCTCTGCTCCCTTGGATCATTCCTCCTGGGAGCACTGTGGGCATTGGACACTGTCTGCAGTGGTTCAGAAGAGTATGTAATCAAACCATCTCCGTGGTTTAAAGGCTGAAATCTTATACCCTATTCTATATCTCAGCCAAAATATATGCAGCCACATTATCTAATGTATCATGTAAGAAATTCTGCCTTGAGGACAAGTGCTGGAATGAAACACATAAATACCTTCCACCTGGATGTCCCAGTCAGTTGAGTGTCCAACTGTTGGTTTCTGCTCAGGTCATGATGTCAGGGTCATGAGATGGAGCCCCGCATCAGCTCCGGGCTGTCTGCAGAGTCTGCTTGGGATTCTCTCTCCCTCGCCTTTGGCCCCTACCTCCTCTCTCAAATAAGTAAATAAATCTTAAAAAAAAAAATACCTTCCATCAACAAAATGCCAGTAATATAGTCACCCCAGATTTGTCCTCTGCATTTATTAAATTCCCTAGGAGAAATTGAAGTTCAAAAATAGAACTGCCTTACAAATTCAGGTCAAAGATTATAATTCTGAAGATACCAACTGTGAAATAAAATTGTCTTGACTGCATGAGTAAAAGCCCAAAGTCCAAGATTCTTAGATTGGATTAAAATCCGGAGTTATTCTCTCCAGTCTGTTATTCTGCTCATTTTCCCCTAGAGGTTCTTGATGCCTGGGTAAATGTTGAATTCTGCTAGCAGTTCCAGTCTGAAATATATCTCATTGGAAGGGACACGGTTTTAGGGCCTCGGAAGTTGCATACTAACACAGTGGATTCAAGGTTAGTCCTATCGCAGATTGTTTCATGGCCTTGAATGAAGTTGATTGGTGTTGTTCTGACAGGCTTGATCAGTAACAGTTAAAACTAGAACCTCATTAGTGCCTGGTAGAGCAGTTGGGGAATCAGCTCTCTAGATTTTCAAAGCAGTGAATATATGATCCCATGCTCTGAGATAAAACAGACCTAAAGTCTTCTCTGTAGTCGAATTCTTTTCAAAGGCTGACTGTGGTACCTCATTCCCATTTTCACTTGGAAGTCACCTCTTCAGAGAGAGCTTTCCTGATCCCGTCGCAAATCTCCCTAATCACATCTCTTTCTAGCTTTTTAGAACCTATTGCTTTCTGAGATTGTGTGTCTCTCTTTTTGTTTTACTTGCTCCTAAAATATAAATGAAGGGAAGGACCCTGTTGTCTTATCCTCAGGGACATCCCCAGTGATGAGAAGAACTCCTTGGATGTAAGAGTCAACCAATCATTTTTGTGGAACATGTGAATGGAAAAAAAGCAGAACTCTCTTGTAAGACCTTCCCATTCACCAACGTCTCATCTCTGTTCCTAAGGGAAAAAAACTGCCTTTGATTTTGTTTTTAATTTTTCTGGGTATTATTTGTATTTCTTGATATGTCAGTGAAGGAAATTATTTTGACTCCCTGCTCTAAATAATGAGATATTTTAGCTCAAATTCGCTGTGCTTCCGCCTCCTGAGTGTTGTTAGTAGTATGACTTTGAATACTTCAGATTAAGTGCTAAAATTATTTTCTTCATCGTGGTGGATGTTATTAAGTGACTCAATACCCACTTTCCCATTAGCTTTGATTCTGCCCCCTTCATCTTGTCTAGAACATGAACATAAAGTGGGGAGGCACAGCAGTCATTCTCTGGCCCTGGAATACAAGAAAGAGAGAGAGAGAGAAAGAAAGAGAAAGAAAGAAAGGAAAGAAAGGGAAGGAAGGAGGAGGGAGGGAGGGAAGGAAGGAAGGGAGGGAGGGAGGAAGGAAGGAAAGAAGGAAGGGAAGGAAGGAAGATTCTAGCTCTTCATGAAATTATTGACAAGATGTACCAGCCCAGAACGGAGGCACACACACTCACATGTATTCTTATTACTCTTTAAAAAAATTTTTTTGTCTGGTGGATTTAGATCCTATGGGACCTCTTTGTGGGGCTCGAACTCATGACCCCAAGATCAAGAGTCATATGCTCTTCCGACTGGGCCAGGCAGGCACCCCATATTCTCATTACTCTTAATCTTTGTTTTCCTGTAACTTACAGTTGAACACATTACCAACTGATACATACAACTTTGAGCCATAACTCTTGACTCCCCATTATGCAGAATGAGGGGGAAAGCATTCCTGTATCAATCTCCTACATTTTTCTCTGTCAGTTTCTTTCCGCTGTATCATTATTTTGCTATCAGAGTTTATAACTTTTACATGCTATTCTATTATGATAATGAATTCTCCTAGGATTTGCCTTCAGAGTTAATCTAAAATTTGATAAATAATGAACAGCAATATAATTATGTAAATATCAGTCACAATTAGAGCTTCATATTATGATTGGACTCAGAGACAAAAATAATTATAAGCTACAAAACCTGTGCAGCTCAAAGAAGAATCTTGAATTATAGTGAACTGTAGTCTTATAGTTTGATTTGGTTTGTTTTATATCTGGGCCATTCCTTTCTATTATAGATTTTTTTCTGAAGTATTTGTCTTAATTTTTCTCATTATCGTTTAAAAAAGGCCTTTTTTTAATCATATCACTAATTTTTAACCCAGTTTCTTAACCTCCTTTTTGAATGTAAGTATTTAAAATATTTCCAAATTTGTACATAGAGATACACAATTTCATTCTCCTAAAACCAGCATATGACATTGTTTTTTCTTTCCCACCCTACCAGTAGGTATTTTTTTCCATCTTTGCCTACTTATGTATGTAAAAATATTCCAAAATTGAATTGATTTGCTTATCAAAAATTCTAAACATTTTTTCTTAGTTTTAAATTTTTTTCTTATATGAATTATATGTTCTCAGCCTGTGTGCATTTTATTAACATAACCTTCTTCAACCTTCTATTTATTTATTTATTTATTTTATTATGTTATGTTAATCACCATACATTACATCATTAGTTTTTGATGTAGTCTTCCATGATTCATTGTTTGCGTATAACACCCAGTGCTCCATGCAGTACATGCCCTCTTTAATACCCATCGCCAGGCTAACACATCCCCCCACCCCCTCCCCTCTAGAACCCTCAGTTTGTTTTTCAGAGTCCATTGTCTCTCATGGTTCGTCTACCCCTCCGATTTTCCCCCCTTCATTCTTCCCTTCCTGCTATCTTCTTCTTCTTCTTTTTTTTTTTTTTAACATATAATGTATTATTTGTTTCAGAGGTACCGGTCTGTGATTCAACAGTCTTACACAATTCACAGTGCTCACCATAGCACATACCCTCCCCAATGTCTGTCACCCAGCTACCCCATCCCTCCCACCCCCCCACCACTCCAGCAAACCTCAGTTTGTTTCCTGACATTAAGAATTCCTCATATCAGTAAGATCTTATGATACATGTCTTTCTCTGACTGACTTATTTCGCTTAGCATAATACCCTCCAGTCCATCCACGTCATGGCAAATGGCAAGATCTCATTCCTTTTGATGGCTGCATAACATTCCATTGTATATATATACCACATCTTCTTTATCCATTCATCTGTTGATGGACATCTTGGCTCTTTCCACAGTTTGGCTATTGTGGACATTGCTGCTATAAACATCGGGGTGCACGTACCCCTTCAGATCCCTACATTTGTATCTTTGGGGTAAATACCCAGTAGTGCAATTGCTGGCATGGTAGCTCTATTATCAACTTTTTGAAGAACTTCCATACTGTTTTCCAGAGTGGTTGCACCAGCTTGCATTCCCACCAACAGTGTAGGAGGGTTCCCCTTTCTCTGCATCTCCGCCAACATCTGTTGTTTCCTGACTTGTTAATTTTAGCCATTCTGACTGGTGTGAGGTGGTATCTCATCAAGATTTTGATTTGGAATTCCCTGATGCTGAGTGATGTTGAGCACTTTTTCATGTGTCTGTTGGCCATTTGGATGTCTTCTTTGGAAAAATGTCTGTTCATGTCTTCTGCCCATTTCTTGATTGGATCATTTGTTCTTTGGGTGTTGAGTTTAAGAAGTTCTTTATAGATTTTGGATACTAGCCCTTTATCTGATATGTCATTTGCAAATATCTTCTCCCATTCTATCCGTTGTCTTTTGGTTTTGTTGACTGTTTCTTTTGCTGTGCAAAAGCTTTTTATCTTGATGAAGTCCCAATAGTTCATTTTTGCCCTTGCTTCCCTTGCCTTTGGCAATGTTTCTAGGAAGAAGTTGCTGCGGCTGAGGTCGAAGAGGTTGCTGCCTGTGTTCTCCTTTAGGATTTTGATGGATTCCTGTCTCACATTTAGGTCTTTCAACCGTTTGGAGCCTATTTTTGTGTGTGGTGTAAGGAAATGGTCCAGTTTCATTCTTCTGCATGTGGTTGTACAATTTTCCCAACACCATTTGTTGAAGAGACTGTCTTTTTTCCGTTGGACATTCTTTCCTGCTTTGTCAACGATGAGTTGACCATAGAGTTGAGGGTCCATTTCTGGGCTCTCTATTCTGTTCCATTGATCTATGTGTCTGTTTTTGTTGTTTTGGCAATATTCTTAATCTAATTATAAATGAATATACACTGTTGCTCTTTATCTATTAGGAATAAAGCTGAAGTTTAGTTCAGTCAAGATGGTGCTGAGTTTATGCTTTGATGCATCCTCCTTTGCTACAAAGATACAACAATGATGGATAAAATACAAAAAAGAGAAAACAACCATAAATGGACTCATTTGCAAACGCAAATCATCTTGGCACATCAATTTAAGATTTCAAATACTTAAAGACTAAGAGAAGTTTCTCCACTTTCAGGGAGGAAAAAGTAGAAAAAAATATTTAACTTTCCACTTCATCTTATTCAATTATTTGTTTTAGAGGGCGATGAATAGTAAACATTAATATTTTAACCTTTTTTTTTTTAAATCTTTTTAGACATTTTTAAGATGTTAACTAAATGGGCATTTACCCTCTCACTAACGTGTATTTAGGATCCCAGAAACAAAATGAAAGAATAGGCCATAATATTCTGAGCTATTTTCAGAAAATCCTCTAGGAAAGTTGTGTGGTTTGTTCTCTTTGACAAATATAGACCCTGATGTAAATTTCTGTGCTTTTTCCTAAATTGTTTTATTCTTAGCACTTTCATAGAGATTAAGACTTTCTTTCTCTATCCCTGAACCCAAGAGACATTTTAATTTTAATTGAAACTCTTAAAGCTCAAAATTCTATTATATACTTTTAAACTCATCTGGTGATAAGCTTAACAAATATACAGTCTAATTTCTTCACTCAGACTTTCAAAAATTGAAAATCTGAATAAGGATGAATTTCAATAGGAGATAAGCAGAGTGGTATTTTTTCTTGTAGTAAGAAAATATTCTGGGCAAATTCAGATTATTAGTATTTAATGCTTTTACATCTCATTTGTCCCAGTATAATTTTCTTAATAAGAATATAATTCAACACCTTAAGTGTAAAACTGTTAACTTTATTGTTTTACTTATGTTTTTGACATTCTAAAATAGTTTATTTCAGTTAGGATGGTGCTGTACATTCATGCTTTGATGTATCTTTCTTTGCTACAAATATGTAACAATGATAGATAAAATACAAAAGAGAAACAAGTGTAAATGGAGTAATTTGCAAAAGCAAATCATCTTGGTATAAACTGTCCAAGGCGCAGCAATTTGAAATTTTAAGCACTTTGGACTAAGCTTCTCAACTTCCAGGGAGGAAAGAAAGTAGGCTACATACAGAGGAATATGAATCAGAATAGCTTTGTCCTTCCCAACAGCAACACCAGAAGGTATTTAGATAAGATCGGGTACGTTCAGGGTGGTATGGCCATAGACAAGAAGGTATCTAGGTAATGTAGGTTTCAAAGTTCTGAGGGAAATTTCTCACTACAGTTATATACCCAGCCAAAATGTCAATAAAATTAAAAGGTGATGTGAAGACATGAGGCCTCTAGAAGTCATGGTTCACCAAACAAGGGTAAGAGGAATACATATGGTTTAGGAAACAACATCTGCCACATGGGAAAGAAGTCAGGGACTCCCCAGGATGATCAGAAAGGGCGGGAACAGCACGACAGCCTTGTGTTCAGATTAGAGGGACTGATTATAATTGAATCGAGTGAAAAAACTTCTGGAATAGACCCAGGCCAATGAAACTGATAGAATACTTGATGAATCTCGGGATGCCTGGGTGGCTCAGTTGGTTCGGTGTCTGCCTTCGGCTCAGGTCATGATCCCAGGGTCCTGGGATCAAGTCCCACATTGGGCTCCTTGCTCAGTGGGGAGCTTGCTTCTTCTCCCTGCCACTCTCCCTGCTTATGCTCTCTCTCTCTGACAAAGAAATAAATGAAGTCTTTATTTAAAAAAAAAAAAAAGAGAGAATAGTTGATGAATTTCAGTCTCTTGAAAGGAAAATTAGACAACTAAAAAATACCATAACAAAGAAAAGGGGGGTGGGTCGCAGAGCAAAGATTAATTTTTCTGCAGGAAGGAAAAGTAGCCATAGTTCACTAAGTTATAAAAAGCACTTGCATGTCATAATCATATAAACACTCAAAACTGATGAGACTGAAACTCTATTTGGGAAGTTAACAAGGGAAGAAGGACTAATTCTCTATTGCTATAATAAAGTAGCACAAATTTAGTGGCCTCAAACAATCCCCATTTATTACCTCGCATTTTCAGTGGTTCAGGAATGCAAGCAGAGCCTGGCTGGATCCTTTGGTTGGGGTCTCACAAGGTTCCCTCAAGGTGCTGGCTAGGCTGCATGGTCATGTGAGGAAAGACCCGCTTCCAAGTTCCCTCAGGTGGTTAGAAGAGCTCATTTGCTTCCTTCAGAGTTAGTAAGAGAGCATCTCTGACCTGCAGAAGTGCCTGCGCCCCTCTTTTAAGGAATTTTATCCAATTAAGTCAAGCCTACCTAGGATATTCTTCCCTCTGATAACCTCAAATTCAACTGATTTGGGGCCTTAATTGCATCAGTAAAAATGCTTCACCTTTGCTTCTTCTATAGGTTAGAAGCAAGTCACAGGTTCTGCCTGCACTGGGCGGGGGAGATTATATAAGGTTATGACTTCTAGGGGGTCAGCATGAAAGGGTGTGTGTATGTGTGTGATGAAGGCAAAGGAAGGAAGGAAGGCTAAATTCTCACCCTTTGTAGTGACAAGTCAGTGTTGGTAATGCTTAAAACTGGAGAAATCAAGGGGCTTCTGGCTGGCTGAGTCAGTAGAGCTTGTGACTCTTGATCTCAGGGTCATGAGTTCAAGCCCCACGTTGAGTGCAGAGCCTATTTTTAAAAAATGGAGAAATCAGCAATATTAAGAGATATAGAGGTAAATCTTAAAATAATCGGCTAGAAGAGGGGGAAGATTGTCTTTTTTGAAAAGAAGCGTATGCTAGGGCAGGGATGGCAACTGCTACTTTTCACAGGAAACTTTGTATAATCATAAGACTCTTATAAACTAAGTCACTGCATAAATTTGATAAAAATAAAAACAATAAGGGAAGAGAGTAAGAGACTTCTCAAGAATTCATGAAAGACCCAAGTTCTTAGGGGAAAAAAGCACATTTTAAGTTACAGGCAGAATAAATAAATATAAATGTTCAACAAGACAGATTTTAATGGAGTTGTAGAATATTTCTAAAAGTACAGAAGTTTCTTATATGGATTAAGATAAAAAATATGAACAATGCTTGGAACATAAAAGTAGACACTTTAATAATATCAAGAATGAAGGAAAAGAAAACTTTAAAGTTATCACACAGATAAGGCAGTTATCTACAAAGAAATGACAATTAGAACAGACATCTTAATAAAATAAATGTGAAAAGAAAATGGGGAACCATAATATACATGATTAAAAATTGTTAATCTCTCATTTTATACTTAAATAAACTTGAATTCAAGAATAAGTTAAAATAGGGCGCCTGGGTGGCTCAGTCAGTTAAGTTCTGCCTTCAGCTCAGGTCATGATCCCGGGGTCCTGGATGAAGTCCTCCATCGGGTTCCCTCCTCAGTGGGGAATCTGCTTCTCCCTATTCCTCTGCCCCCCCCCCTCCACTTGTGCACGCTCTCTCTCTCTCTAATAGATAAATAAAATATTTTTAAAAAAACAAGTTAAAATAGAGACATTTCTAGCTATCTGAAGATTAAGAGTTTAAAGAAAAGATTTTTCACTAGCAGAAATACTGGACACAGGAAAAGTATGGGAAATGTGTGAACTCAAAAATTAATTTAAAAAAATGTCAGTTACTTATAGTAGCTATTAATTACAATAACCTTGGGAGCCTAAAAATGGTAGAACTAAAAATCCAGACCAGAATAAATGATATTGGCATGAAAATGCTCAATGAATAAAGAATGCTAAATCTTATGTTTTGTTTGAGAGTGGGACAGAAATTAGAAACCTATACTTGGTTAACTTACAGATAATTATTTATATTAAAAATTAATAGTAATTAAAGCTATATACAACTATATTTTAGATCTTCAGCCCTTGTTCATCTTATAATTAAAAATTGGAACCCTTGTACCAATCTCTCTGTTTCTCTCTATCCCCACACCTGCCAACTCCCAGCCCCTGGCAACCACTTTTCTATTCTGTTTCCATGGGTCCTACTTTTTTTTTTAAAGATTCTACATACAAGTGATACCATGCTGTATCTATCTTTCTCTATCTGGTTTATTTTACTTAGTGTAATGCCCTCTAGGTTCATCAATGTTGTTGACAATGACAGATTTCCTCCTCTTTAAATATTGAATAATATACAAAATATAATGTATAGAATATATTATATATACAATATATAATAATGTAATCCACAAAAAAATATATATATATAATTTTTTTTTTCTGTTCCATTCATCCATCAGTGGACACTCAGGTTGTTTCCCTCCTTTGGCTATTGTAAATAATGCTGCTATGAACTGGGAGAATCGGTATCTTTTTGAGATACTGGTTTCATTTCCTTTGGATATATAAAAATGGGATTGCTGGATCATATAGTAGTTTTATTCTTAACTGTTAAGGAACTAACATAATGTTTTCCATAAACTGACTGTATCAGTTTACAGTCCCACCAGCAGTGCACTAGGGTTCCTTTTCTCCACATCCTTGCCAGCATTTGTTATCCTGTGTCTTTTTTTTTTTTTTTTTTAGATTTTATTTATTTATTTGAGAGAGAATGAGAGATAGAGAGCACGAGAGGGGAGAGGGTCAGAGGGAGAAGCAGACCCCCCGCCGAGCAGGGAGCCTGATGTGGGACTCGATCCCGGGACTCCAGGATCATGACCTGAGCCGAAGGCAGTCGCTTAACCAGCTGAGCCACCCAGGCGCCCCTATCCTGTGTCTTTTTGACAAGTCATCCTAACAGGGATGAGGTTGTATCCCATTGTGGTTTTGATTTGCATTTCCCTGATGATTAGTGATGTTGAACACCTTTTCAAGTACTTGTTGGCCATTTTTATGTCTTCTTTGGAAAAGAAGTCCTTTGCCCATTTTTAATAAGGATATTTGTTTTTTGCTATGGAGTTGTATGGGCTCCATGAAACATTTTTTTAAAGATTTATTTATTTGAGAGAGAGAGAGTGAGCAGAAAGGGGAGGTGCAGAGAGAGTCTTAATTAGACTCTGCACTGACGATGTTGTGTTCGATCTCACAATCCTGAAATCACAACCTGAGCTGAAACCGAGTCAGATGTTTAACTGACTGCACCATCCAGGTGCCCCTCCATGAAACATTGATTGAGACTTTCAGGTAAACCAGTAGAGTCTTTGTTTTTTGTTTGTTTGTTTAGGGTGGTCTTCTTAGAATAAAGAATACTTTCAGATGTGTTGATCAGTTGTCCATCTAGAAAGCCTATAGTAATTGATATGATCAAACATTTTGGAGAGAATTGTCCCAAACTCTGCTGCCAATATTAGTATGTAGCCTAAGTTTATGATTGAATGTAAAGAATGGATTAATGTAAATGCCTAGAAATGTCTGTCTCTGTCAGAGGGCTTCCCGTGATGGTCTTTCTTTCTCTGATATTTCTCTATCACAATACATTTAAAAAATTATTTGCATTATCATGGTACTTTAGAGTCTATTCTGCTTGGAGAAAGAGCTATGGTTGTAGTCTAGAGATACAGGAGCTTTGCTTATTTTTAGCATTCTTCAGAAATTGAAATAAAATCCATGTTTTGAACCACCTTTAAAAATCTTCTGTTTTGTTAATGGGGTTACATTTAAGTGCTTTATTCAATTCATGACTTTTCATTTCCATAGAGATATAGGTCTTTCTATAGGTGCGGCATCTTGTTAAGCTCAGTAGATTCAAATAGTTTTGTGGTGTCATCTCCCTGTCAGCTAACAAAATCCTTAGAAAATGCAATTATATAGATAGAGATACATGTCCAGTAGGTTCCCTTTCCTACCTATATCTATAGATGTAACTGTGTTTATGAATCAATAACCAAACTGAAAAAAATAAGATTACCTTTGATTGTTATAAAGCTATGAGGAATTTTTGGAACATGAAACACATGTGAAGTCATTTGAAGAAGGAAACAGCTGTCGAGATGTAACGAGAGGAAGCCTGGTTCAAAATGTGGGAACACATTGCAATGTGCTCCAAATGTGGAAATGGCAGAAGCGTGGCCCAGGTGCCCTTGGGCAACTGACAAGGTAATTGGCTGCTGTCGGAACATCAGGTGGATCAAAACCTCCTCCAAGCCTCTCTCCTTCGGCTCAAGAGGCAATAAGCAGAGATATCTGCTATTAGGCATGTGCTATTGGGTGTGGGGACTTAGGAAAAGGAAGGCAGAGAGCCTCAAGTGACTGGTGCCAGCAGGAGGAACTGGGAGCCCCAGGCCAGGAGGTCAGGAAGAGGCACACACTGGGCGGTCGCATATCCTCATGGCTAGTTGGAGGAGATTGGAAGTCCCCTGAGTGACGAGCTGACTCTAAAACCTAAGGAACTCCAAGATGAAATGGCTTTCTCGGAGCTGACTTGAGGACATACATAGGTTGTGTTGAACCATTACTATGAAACTGAAACATGTCCCAGTGTTGAAAAAGGGACTTTTGGGAAGTTGCAACGGATAGCTTGAGGTTCTTCAGAGATGCATGAATGTGTTTGTCATGCGTTTACTTCGCTACTATTCAGTGAAGCTTGTTGTTGGGTAAGACCTAAGATTCATGTGATTCCTCTTTCACAGTTCAGATCTTGGAGTTGCTTGAGCACTGGCTGTGTGTCAGACTCAGTACATGTGTCCTCTCATTGATACAGGACAAGAGTTCCCATCTGCCCAATGAGGAAACAGGGACATGCAGCTAATAAGCAGTAGAACTGAGACAAAAAACAGGCATTCTTAGCCCCAAATTGCTACATTTAAGTACTTAAAAGAGGGGCAAGGTGAACATAAAGTAGCAGCAAAAAGGGAAGAAAGTTGGGAAGTTTTTTGAGGTGATACTGATTTTTCTGTGCCAGGAGTTAGTGAGGTGAGGTGGGAGGGGGCGTAAGTAGTTTGGACTACTGAACAGCTAGCCCAGCAAGCAAGGACAGTGGGGTGGCAAGCTGGGTTGAGTGCCAATGAACATGTGGACTCTACATAGATTTTCTTTATTCAGTTGTTTCTTATCAGATTCAAGTTAATACATCTGAAAAGTATTCTAGCTAGGAAAACTTTGATGCTTTGATCACCTAAACATTTTCATGCATACACTTCATAGTAAGATTGTGATTTATTTGGTTCTCATGAGGATCTTAAGTTTTATGTTCTCTAATATATTCGTGTGTGTGCGTGTGTGTGTATGTGTGTGTGTGTGTGTGTGTGCGTGTGACCCTGAAATGACTGATACGTTTTTTAGCTTTGGTGTTTCTTAGTTAATTAATGTGTATATTCAAATAGGTAGTCTGATCTTGACTAGGTCTGGATGTTTTCTTTCTTTCACATAGCAGATCTATTTAGGGTTTTATATTTCCTTTTGGCAATTCAGAAATGTACAGGGTGTACTGTTTCTCCACTTTCAGGGCTGAAGGAGTTCTACTTAGAGATCAAAAAGATGGATTACACTGACAAAGAGGAGGAGAGGAATTAGGAAGTCAAAAATTAATATGAGTTTATTGGAAACACGAATAAATATAAACCCAACTACTTTTAGGAACCTGTGTTTGATTACTTGATAAGGGAGCACTAAATCGTGTACCTTTTTTCTGTAATCAGAAGTCTCCTGGATTTTTTTTTTGTTGTAGTAATTAGCAGATATACTTAAAACATGGATTTACTCTCAACATCTAATTTAAGTACATTTTATTTTTGAAGGCAATTAAATTTTCAAACTGAGATACATTTTCAGCATGAGATATTATACTCTGAAATATTTTACTCTTCTATCCTGATATTATTTGAGGACATCTAATCTCTCTTTGTGTTTTTTAATATTGTGCAGATGGGGAAAGAAAGCAGAAGGGATTTTGCTTTAGCCTAAATACCATGTTTAGGTCATCATCTCTCTTATGTTTTTAAATTGAAATAACTTTAATTTATTTAAGCAGCATTTATAATACAGCATTTTGAAGATAAACAAATGCCATGATCATCTTCCAAAGGGGAGGCTAATCAGTTTGCTAAATAGAGACAGACCAACATGCCAGTCACCGTAACTTGTTTTGTACTTTGCTGCTGATAGAGTGTAAGTCCCCACAGCATATGATAATGTTTGAAGTGTGAGAACACAGTTTTTCCCATTAATTCTCCTTTATATCACCACCCACATCAGATATGCTTTCCTGCAGTTTACTGTTGGCTGTATGCTCAGAATTTAAATTGCTAAGGGCCTGTTCTCCTTCCTGAGCATATTACAAATCTCACCACTCCTCATTGAAATTGTATGGTGAGGGCAAGCTTTCCTTTTCCTGCTACTGTGTGTTTGAATATCTGACTTTTATGGATAAACAGGCTGCAGTGTTACATGTGCTGTCTGCCTTCCAGGTCATCACGGATGCGAGGAAGAGGGTTGTTTGTTTAAGTGCAGGTATAAAGCCAGTTAAAAACGAACACCCTGCCACACTCACAGGATTTCAGATATGATAGGAAAATACTGAGGAAAAGAGGAGTGAGATCCTTTTTTGGTTTTATTCATTTGATAAACAAATATTTATTAAGTATCTACTTGCATCAGCCCTGATCTAGACACTGAGAACAACAACCCCTGTCCTCACGGAGCTCACATTAAACTAAATATATTAGATGTTTAAGTGACATCTAATGTAAAATATAATAGAAGGTAGAAATAGGATAGAAAATAGAATTTTTCTGTGGGGAAAAGTGAGTCAGGACTTGATGTGAGGGCTGGCGAAATGTTAGCCAGATGGCCAGGAACGACGTTGCAGAGAGGGTGACGTCTGAGTACATCCTGAAGTGAGTCGCAGGGAATTACTGGAGGAAGAGAGCTCAAGCCGACAGCACTAAACTGTAATGGCCCTGAAGCAGGTGTGTGCCTGGAAGGTTCAAGAAACCGTAAGGAGAGTGGTGTCACTCAAGAAAATTATGTAAAAGAACAAGAGCTGAGGCCATCAAAATGGAAGAGCTTTGGATGGGGTGCCATATAGGCCTTGTAAACTTTTAAGGTGCTACAGAAAATCACTGGGAGCTTGGAGCAGGTGTCTGAAAAGGTCTGTCTTGTTTTTACAAAACTGTTCTGGCTCTATGCTTGGGAAAAAAAAAAGGCAAGGGCAGGAAGAAGGGAGAATAGTGGTGGACTTTGCTCTCTAGCCTTTTCTTGCTGCCCTGTGCCCCACAGGGCTGACCTGTATGATCTATATTAACCACTAATTGGCTTCTTTGACTCTGGCTTGCATTGGGTTCAATTAATGAGAGACTCTCATGGGGGAGAGTGGGTGAAGAGCAAGCTTTCTTGTTTATTACCCTCTTCTCCTGCTGTTTCCGGTCCCCATTGGTTGTTCATGTCCATCCACCAGGGCCACAGTTCCTGCCAGTGCCTCTCTCCATGTACCTGCTTCTCTGATTTCCTGTAACAACTCCTTGGCCTTTGTAGATAGTTCCTTGACTAAATCCTTCTTATTCATATTTGTCATCTGTTTTCTGCCTGGAATTGCCTGGTGTACCAGATACGAGGCCAATCCGTATTCCAGGGAGATATGATGATGTGGTCCAGGTTGATGGCAGTGGAAGTGGTAAAAAGTGTTTGAATTATGGACATTTTGAAATCAGAGCTGATTCAATTTACTACTGAGCCCAATGTGGGGTGAGGTGTAAAAACATCTAGGGGATGCCTACATTTGTGGCCTGAGAAACTAGAATAATGGAGTTGCCTTTGAGTATACTCTCTTGAAGTTCAGGGGAGAGAGCTAAGCTAGAGATACAAAATTGGAAGTTATCTATGTAGAGATGGGTTTTGCACTTTGATGTAGGATGAGATTACTTAAGGGATTGAGTCCAGACAGAAAAGAATTGAGTCTGTTCTCTTTTCTGTCTAGACTCAAAGGCTGAGTCCTGGAGCAGCCTGATACTTAGAGACTGAGAAATGAGGAATCTGAAAAAGAAAGTGAGAAGGAATTATGCAAGAGGTGAAAAGCATTCCAAAAGACTGTGATATTCCTGAATACAAATGAAGAATCTATAGAGTAAGAATGGATAGACTGCTCTGTAAGGGTCTGATAAACTAATGCTGGCTTTCAGTGTAAATTACTACAGTTTAAATAGACATACATGTATATATATACATAGAAGTTTTTGATACATGGATTAAAGATATCTCAAAGAGGCATATTAAAAGTATGTCCCACAAATAATAATGGCATTTCAATTAGATGCATTTCAGCTGTCCTCGGTCACCTGAGACACTGTGACCCTCTTACAAGACCGCTTGTATTTAGACATATATGCATTTCACAGCTTAACATCCTGTCCAGTGTCATCTATACTATTACCCCCAAAGAATTCAAGTGTCAGGAAAAAAAGTTAAAACTTACCCCCACAGAAGTAGAAGTTTCTGCAACAGGGAAACAACAGCTAAAGGAAGTCGACTCAGTGACTCCAACAGGAAAAACTCATGGATTTAATGGTATAAGGGGGACGGGGTGCTGCCTGTCAGTTCATCCCAAACAATTAAAAAGTGAGGAACAAGAAAGGCAGCTTGGAGCTCCACCTGAGTTTGGGAAACATGTTTGCAGCTATTGCAATTAATTTAGAGAAGAATTTCAGATAAGGATAGCAACCATAGATTGTTGTTCATGGCTTTAAAATTCTTAGCTTTCCATGTCATTAAAAATATTTATTTAAAAATAACTAGTGATTAATTTAGCTCAGTAAAAATACTCAATAAACTTATTTTCTTGAGTTTTAATTGATACATAAATTTTTCAGCTCATTAGAAATTCACTTTTTATGAAGTGATTCATTAATCATTACAAACATGCTCATGTGTGTCACATTTCTGTAATTAAATTATTTTGCCAAATGAGCTATTACTGTGTAAAAGATTGGCTTCAAAACCTAATTCAATGCTAGATTAGTGAAGTCTCTTCCTAAGGGACTTGAGTTAGAAAGCTAACAGGGATCATGTAATGTATAAAAGGAAATTTATATTTACTGTATGATACTAATTTTAATAATCTACACACAAGTGCAAAAGTGACTAATAAAAAAATTGGTATTCACAGTCGTATGTGAAGGGTTTGATTCTCTTCCTTTCAGGTGTTAAGGGTGCAATTTTCTAGGACCACACTTTGATTGCATTTAATTTTACTGTAAAATTTGAGAGAAGACCTGCGATTTTCTGATTATCCTCTTTATAATATTATCTCTGTTTATTATGTTCTACATGGTATCCATTTCTCCATAGGATTATAGTTTCCACAAGCACACCGAAGATTTGGAAGATCCCTCTTACCAACCAGTTTGCATTGGTTCTTTTCACATTAATCTTTTGCTAGCTTTTTTTAAAATCTCTATCAAAAATGTTTAGCATGCTTCCATTTATTTTAAAAAGTACATGGATAATACAGATCACAATTACAATGAGTTGAAACACATCAGATATGTTAAAATCCATGAGGTCATCATGATTTACTTTTTAAGAAGCTCATTGTTTTGAATACAGGCAGATAAAGGAAAAGAATCAAGGATTTACCCTGTAACTGTACTTCTTAGTGACCAAAGAACTGCTGAGGGTGAAGTTTACCTTTAAAAAGATAAGTGAAGCTAGACAGCATTAAGACAATTGATCACAGATTATAGGCTTAGTGAAGTTACATATTAAGTGCATATTATCCTGTAGATTTTTGTCTAGTAGATAAGCAAATTGTTCCTGCCCAGTGGAAAAGATAACCTGAAAGATAAAACACCAACCAGTTTGGTATATAATCTAACAAACTGACTCTATCATTCCTTTATTAAATTGATAATAAATTCCTAGCACCTCAAAACATTCTTTGAGCCTCTTTTTTTTTTTTTTTAAATGTGACTATAGCAGTCTTATATTTGAAGCTCAGGAAGCAAACAACTGCATTCCAAAACCGCTAAATATGCAGGTCTTAAAAAATGAAGGTACTTTTTAAATTGCCGTATTCACTCCGAAGCCTGTCCATCTTCTTCAGCATCCCAAAGATGAAGCACATGTTCTGCTCAGCTGTAGAATAAAATGGCAAACACTCTGCACCACTGACATCACAGGACAGTTGCCTATAACCCTAGACTTCTGACACTGGGCTCCAGCTGCACTTTCTCACGGGTCATCATGCTCAGCTGGGAGAGCGGTGGTCTGAGAAACCTCTAGATCATGCTCACACTGTGCTACCAAAGTTGCGTCCATGGCCGCCTCTGGTGGGGCAAGAGCAGGCATGATGACAGACTCCAAGTTAGGGTCTCCAGTTAGTTTTCTAGAAAGCCACAGGAAGGGCTTTTCAAAGTTGTAGCGACTTTTGGCAGAAATGTCATAGTGCTGAAGGTTCTTCTTTTGGTGGAAGACAATAGATTTTGCCTTACCTTTTCTGTCCTTAATGTCTACTTTGTTACCCCACAGCACAGTGGGGATGTTTTCATGTACTTGTACCAGATCTCTATGCCAGCTAAGCACATTCTTGTAAGTAATCCTTCATGTTACATCAAACACTATAATGGCATACCGGGCTTGGATGTCCTAGCCATCTCTCAGCCCACCAAATTTCTCCTGACCAGCTGTATCTCATACCAGGAACTTCATAGGTCCTCTGTTGGTATGGAACACAAAGGGTTGGACCTCAACACTAAGGTGGCTACATGCTTCTTTTCAAATTCACCAGTCAAAAACAAAAAAACAAAAAACAAAAAACAAATTCACCAGTCAGATGATGCTTCACGAATGTAGTTTTTTCAGTACCATCGCCAACCAATACAAGTTTGAACTGGACTTGGGGTTCTCCGTGGGCAGCCATTGTGCTCTTGCTTCTAGAAGTCTCTCCAGCCCATCTGACTAAGGCTGAACCACTTTTTATATATGACTGTTTTTCTGCTTAATTATGAGTAAAATCCTAGATGTGTGTCTATGTTAAATTTGCATGAAAGTCATGATTTTACCTTTTTGAAAAATACATTCAGCAGCATAAGTAATAAAACTAGTAAATGAAGAAATGATACAATCAGTATTCTGAGTTGCTTTGCAACTCCTAATGAATGAATGGATCTAGGCAATAATCATTAATTGCTAATGGCATCACCTACAAAAAAGAGAGTTAGGTAATATGTACCTTGTGATGGAAATATACCATATCTTCTATGAAGCAGTCCTGCCAAAAGTACTGACCTGGATCTGAAGATACAGGTTACTGAATGAATTAGGCTTCTGGAAAATTTGCATTGTGTTATTAATGATAATTAAAAAAAAAAAAACAGCCCTTTTATTTTGTCCTCTCTCTGTCCCTTTCAGTCTGAGCTAGTAGTGCTCTGCTGGTGAACATTTTCAAGAACCTTGCCTTTCAGTCATGTACGTCTAGGAATTCACTTCACTAGAAAGAGGACCCCTCCTTCACACATCTCCCTGGATATTCCTTTTTTTTTTTTTTTAAATTTTATTTATTTATTTGACAGAGAGAGACACAGTGAGAGAGGGAACACAAGCTGGGGGAGTGGGAGAGGGAGAAGCAGTCTCCCCGCCGAGCAGGGAGCCCAACGTGGGTCTCGATCCCAGGACCCTGGGACCATGACCTGAGCCGAAGGCAGACGCTTCCCCAACTGAGCCACCCAGGTGCCCTCCCTGGATATTCCTATCTCAAACGTGGCTTCTGCTCAGCTGGCTGAGGAGATCTGTGAGTGGCATGCTTAATCTTTGGTGTGTCTGAATACTTAGACCTACTGATTTTTCTCAGTTAGTAGTGAAACTATTCAGTGACACCCTCAGTTGTTTCTCTAGAGCATGATTTCCTGGGAGTGGTCTTGTAATTTCAGCATCTCTTGCAATCTGAATAGGCTGAGGTTCCCAAAGTGTCAAGTCCTGATTCCTTTTAAATAAGTCTTCCCTGAATTCCTCCCTTTCCTCTCACATTTTCTAATGAGCAGCAAGAAAAAACAAAACAGAACTAGTCACACCTTCAACACTTGACTTGGAATCTCCTCCACTAAGTATCCACATTTCTCATTTAAAAGTTTTGATTTCTACAGAACGGCAGGCCACAGTTCTGCTAAGCTGTCTGCCACTCCATTACAAGGATTCTCTTTCCCAGACAATTGAGGAAAGTCTACAAAGGAAGGAAAGAACAAGACAAACAGAAAAACTGGCCTTTGAGGAAGCAGAATTAATCGAACCACCTCTCCTTCTCCCCTTCTCCCCTCTTACTGACCTACAAAAACTTAGGAACACATTGTATTCTACCCAGAGGATGAAATTCTACATAGGAAAAAAACAAAAAAAGGAGCTGAAAGTTGCCAGTTGTGTGTTGCTCATTTTCTTCTAAGTTCTCACCAGCAGCACCTTTAATGTCTATATTCTTTCTACCAGCAGTGTGCTTATGATTTGGGGATTCTTCAAAGTGATACATGTTTTCTCTACCATGCTCCTCACCTCCTTCTGTATCCTTCCTATAAGAATCATTATTATCCATATTTCTACTAAAGGTCTGCTTAAGTCACTCTAGGCTTTTTCTATCGTGCTCCTCAAAATTCTTCAAGATTCTGCCACTACCAAATTCTCAAGCCACTTCCATATATTTAGGTATTGTTACAGTAGCACCCTACTCTCAGAACCAAAATCTGTATGAGTTTTCTGTTGCTGTTGTGTCAAATTACCACAAACTTGGTGATTTTTAAATTATACAAATTTATTATTTTACAGTTTTGTAGCTTAGACATCCAACATGGATCTCGGGGGGCCAAAATCCAGATGTCAGCAGAACTGTGTTCCTTTCTGGAGGCTTTAGGGGAGAACACATTTCCTTATTTTTTCCAGTTTATGGAGGCTGCCCACTTTTCTTGGCTCGTGGGTACTTTTCTCCCATCTTTAAAGCCAGCAATATTAGGCAGAGTCCTTTTCATACTGTCATCCTCTGGATTTCTCTTTCAATTCCCTCTTCTACTTTTAACGATGCTTGTGATTACTCTGGGTCCACGAGAATAATCCAGGATAATCTCCTTGTCTTAATGGTAGCTAATTAGCAACCTTAACACCAATCTACAACCTTAATTCCCCTTTGCCAAGTAACTAAACATATTCACAGGTTCTGAAGATTAGGATGTGGACATCTTTGGGCAACCATTCTTCTACTTACCATGTATGTTCACCCTAGAAGGGGTTCCCCAGCAAGCTGCCCATTTATTGGCCACTCACACTCAAGTGAGTCTACTGTTAGCAAATGCCTGTGGATACAGACACTCTAAGTAACTTTTCTTTTTCTTTAATTTAAAATATGGAGAGACTGTAAAAATTCATTAGGTATCTGAGGAAGTCTTCAAAGTATTGAAAAAATAAGTTAAACTGATATGGAGGAAAGAAAATTAAACAAACAACCTCACCTCCTCTCCCCACATGCTTTTAATTAATAGCCTACAAAAATTCAAGAATACATTTCTATTTTACCCATATATCAAGAAAATATAGTAAAAAAGAATAGCAGCAAAAAGAACTCTTAGAAATGAAAAATATGCATGCAAGCATCTTTTTTTTTTAGAAACCTTGCAGTTGTTGAAGATAAATCCCCTTGAAAATATATAAGATGGAAGATCAGTCCAAGAAGTTCTGTTTCAACTGATCAAATTTCCAGGAGAGTGCTGACAAAGTGGAGTGAAAAGTATTCCTCCCAAAATGAAATTTTAAACTAAATTTCCAGAACTAAAGGGAAACACATGTCTTGAATTAGGAAAGGCTTCTGCGTGAAAAAAGACCTTACCTTAGACATCTGTGAGAAATTTCAGAAAATCAAGTGTAGAGGATTCTAAAAGCTTTTCATAAGGGAAAGTAATACGTACAATAAAACACAACTAGTTAGGGCATGTCATCAGTCAGTACCACTAGTAGATGATAGCGTAATTCTTTAAAGTTCAAAGTAAAATTAACTTTAAACCTAGAATACTTATGCCAGCCAAATTATTAGTCATGAGTGAATATGAAATTAAAGACCTTCATATATTAAGCGATTCAGAAAGTTTGTCTCTCATACACTCTTCCTCAGTCGAGGAATCAAAAATAATTAATTATACTAAGAAGAAATAGGAGGAGTAAGAGGATTATATAAATCATCTAAATCTTCATATGAATGGCAGAAAAGAAATGGAGAAAATCTAAATTTGAAATATAAAGAAAGAGCTATAAATACACCTTATTTTGCAACATGAAGAAAAGCATCTTTAGAACTATACGTAGCCAAGTTTAAAAGTCATTGCCGCTGGTGTGTAGAATTAGGAGTGGAGAAAGACAGCTGAGGGGGGCAAATGATGGTTAATTCTCATAATGAAGGCTTTATATCACTCTCTGACTTTTGTACTTAGGGTTGAGAAGAAAAAAAGATGGCGTCTGCTGGCTGGAGCCATGCAGAGGGAGAAAGGGAGAGTGTGGAGAAGGTGCCTGCCAGCCTCCATCCCAGAGAACACCCCATCAGGCCCCCAGAAGTGTGTCAATCAGATGACTGCCCTTCAGGTCAACACTCCTAGACCAGCCACTTCCTGCTGGGCCCTGCTGAGGTGAGTGAGCGCCGGAGCCCTTGAAGAGTACTTGTCAGATAGCCACGGCCCTGTTGGTTTTCAAAGCTAGATGTTTTGGGGGTTCATGTCTCAGGTGCAGATCTTAAAAGTTGGGGATTCTTGATGTGGGGTTCAAACCCTTAGCTCCTTCAGGAGAAACTCTGGGTTTTCAGTTCCCTCTCAAGTGTGGGTGGCTGTGCTGCAAGAGGGGCTTATGGAGAGATTGTGTCCCAGCCTCTCCTGTTCCTTTTGATGTGGGTCTTCTCTCATTTTTTCTGACATGTAGAAATCACACAGTTTTTAGGTTTTTTTGCAGGGGAAGTTGTTCCATGTGTAGCTGTAGGTCTGGTGTGTTTGCGGGAGAAGGTGAGTTCAGGATCCTCTTTTGGGTCCAGCTTGACCCAGAACCCGACTTTTGTGTTTAGGGATTAAATTGAGAAAAATGATAAAGCTGAAGGAGAAGAATCAATTTTCCTTATTTGTACCATCGGTCAACATATGGGTAATTTTTATATTATGGTGCCTGTAGCTTTGAAATCTCTGGAATAAGAAGTATAGAATTAATTAGTGTACTAAGGCTCTTTGTCACTTTAGTTTTTAAGCTAAAATCTAGCTTAAGTAGAAATGCTGTAGTGCTGCCTATAAAATGAGTATCCTAGCAACTAAAATGTATCCCAATAATTAAAGCCTCCATATCAGGAACATTTAGACAGCAAGAGAAGTAACCGAATTATCAGAAGTAAACATCTAGCCATATGTTCACGGTGACCTTATGTGAGTAGTGCACAGTCTGGGTGCGCAGTCAGTGAGAGTGGCCCTTCCGAAGCTGTCAAAAAACAACGAATTTGCTGTGCATAGTTAGATCAACCGGTTGAAACTTCCAAAGATCTTGTTTAAATTTCGTGCACGTGTGCCACGTGATTTAGGTCCAGAGTCAATATTTAAATGCATGAGCCCTGCCCTACTTGACAATTCCTTCAAATACGCCCATTGACAACAAAGTAGATTTGTTCTCACAATAGTAAATGTTGCAAAAAATGGGGGAAGTTATAAATGGAAAGGCCTCTTCCTAATGGACCTTAAGAGCTTCTAAATCTTTTCTAATTCAGAGATTGTCAGTGACTATATACATACACCACTCAGCAGGCCACTTAACAAAGGAGTTAAACATAGAAAACTGTGAATAGCCACTGTTTTACCATAGAAAGGGGTATATTTGGGAATTAGACACTGGTAATGAAACAACATCAGCCCAAGATTTATTTATCACAAATTGACATCATGGTTTTGATTTTGCTTTTGGAAGTAGGATGGTGACTGATGCCTCTAAAAAAGCTTCAGTCCTGAAGGGGAGAAGTAACCCTAGTCATCCTTCTCTGCCCATTTTTTAGTATTGAAAGACAGTGTGGTTCTTACTCTGGCTGTAAAAGATGGGCTTGATTGGAAGTCACCTCTGCCCCACAGTGAATTGGGTCAACATAAATTGTGAATTCAATAGCCAGTTCAGAATGACAGCCAAGTGACTGGTTACATATCATCTGGATATGTGAAGTATATCATTTCTATCAACCAACTCAGAGAGTGTAGTCAAGAGGTTCATGTGTAAATATGATCTGCTTTTAACAATTTATTTAACACAAAATAAGGGAAAATGAATTTTTTATGACTATGCAATTGAAACTTAAGACCTGTTTGAAAACAGGTTAAATGTGGATACAGCAAATTGTTCAGTGAATGCATAGATTCTGTTTGGAATTAAGGAATGCATCATGTAATTTGGAGTCACTGTCAAAGAATCATTATAAGAGGTTCCAAACTTGCTAAAAAATAAAACATTATGGAAGAATAAAAATTATAATAAAATAGCAACTGAGAGTTTAGAAATCAGTATGGTAGCATGTGTAGGAGAAATATTGATAAGAAAAAAAAAAGAATTAGGTTGAGGGAACTTTAAAACTATCTGGCTGATTCTGATGGGGTAGAGAAGATCTCTAAAAATGTGGTAAGAACAAAAATATTCCTTTCAATTTTCCATTGACTGATGAATGGATAAAAAGGATATTATATATATATATATATATATATACATAAAATGGAATTATAATACAGAATATATATATATACATAATACACACAATGGAATATTACTGAGCCATCAAAAAGAATGAAATCTTGCCATTTGCAAGAATGTGGATGGAACTAGAGGGTATTATGCTAAGCAAAATAAGTCAGTCAAAGACAAGTACCATATGATTTCACTCATATGTGGAATTTAAGAAACAAAACAGATGAACATAGGGGAAGAGAAAGAAAAATAAAATAAGTTAAAAACAGAGAGGGAGGCAAACCATAAAAGACTCTTAGCTATAGAGAACAAACTGAGGGTTGATGGAAGGGAGGTGGGAGAGTGGGCTAAATGGGTGATGGGCATTAAGGAGGACACTGGTTGGGGTGAGCACTGTGTGTTCTGTGGAAGTGATGAATCACCAAATTCTACTCCTGAAACCAATACCATACTATATGTTAACTAACTTGAATTTAAATGAAAAAAAATTCCTTTCAATTAGACTTACATATTTACACTATTAAAGTATCTTTTTATTGTTTATTTTAGAAACTGGAAGACATGAATGCCAAAATATTACCAATATAATTTGAAAAATGAATTTGGTTAATATCATATATCCTTTTCAGAAATACAGCTACCATCCTATTCTACTATGATTTCCCATTTTGATCTCTAATACTTGAAACATTGTTAACCTGTGATTTTCTTTTCTTTAATATAATAATCTAGGCTACAAAATGAGTTTTTTTTTTTTTTTTTAGCAGTATCTGAAATGTACACATTGCACTGTGGGAAGTGACATTCAGTGTCAGAGTAAAGTCTAATGTACAATGTTTCTTTATGGGTTAATATTTTATGGATTTTTTTCCCCTGCAGTTAAAACATGGCATGTGAAGTTTTGGCAAAAAGAGAATTATTTAAAAGTTTTTGAAACATAGTTTTCTTTTGCAATGGGTGACTATTACCAGGCATTGCACATAATTAGGCCAGAGGATTCATTTTGTAAATGTAATTCTCTGTGTAAGAAAACTGCCAAGACTTTTTTTTTTTTACATTTTATATTAGAAAAATTTACACAAAGCAAACAGAATGGTGTACCCACCACCCAGCTTAAACAATTATCTAATAGTTTGGTCATTTTAATTTTGTCTCTCTCCCCATTTTTACTGGTTTTTTTAAATAGTTTTTTTTTAGGTAAAATTTACTACATTGAAATGTACAAATGTAACCCATACCCTATCAAGATGTAAAATATGTCTGTCATCGAGAAACTTTCCTTATGTCCCTTCCCTGTCAGTCATTGGCCCCCATCCCTGCCAGGTATTAATTTTGCCTGTTCTAGAACTTCAGGTGAATATAATCATACAGTTTCCACTTATCTGCACTGGCTTCTTTCACACAGCATAATGTTTATGAGATTCATCCATGTTGTTGTATATATTAGTGATTCGTTCCTTTTCACAACCGAGTAGTGCTCCGTGGTAAGAATATACCACTATCTGCTTATTTACTCTTCTGCTGATGGACATTTGAGTTACTTCCAGTTTCGGGTATTAGGAATAAATCTGTTATAAACATTTTTGTATAAATCTTTTCATGAGCTTATGTTTTCATTTCTCGTTTTGTATGCCTAGGAGTAGAATTGCTGAGTCAAAAGTAGGAGTATGTTTACCATGATAAGAAACTGCTAGGCCTTTCTCCATTTTACATTCCCACCAGAAGTGTATTAGTGTTCTGCTAGCTACTCTTATTCTTACCAATAATTAGTGTGGTCAGTATATTTAATTTTAGCCATTCTAGTGGGTGTATCGTAGCAGCTTGTTACGATTTTAATTTGCATTTTCTTCATGACGAATGATGTTGAGCACTTTTCATTTGCTGATTGGCTATTCAGATAAGTTCACATGTGAACTCTTGGTTTAGTGTTTTTTTTTTTTAAGATTTTATTTATTTATTTGACAGAGAGACACAGCGAGAGAGGGAACACAAGCAGGGGGAGTGGGAGAGGGAGAAGCAGGCTTCCCGCCGAGCAGGGAGCCCGATGCGGGGCTCGATCGTGGGGCTCGATCCCAGGACCCGGGGATCATGACCTGAGCCGAGGGCAGACGCTTAACAACTGAGCCACCCAAGCGCCCCTGGTTTAGTGTTTTGTCCATTTTTTTTTTTAAGATTTTATTTATTTATTTGAGAGAGAGAGAGCACATGAGAGGGGGGAGGGTCAGAGGGAGAAGCAGACTCCCCGCCGAGCAGGGAGCCCGATGCGGGACTCGATCCCAGGACTCCAGGATCATGACCTGAGCCGAAGGCAGTCGCTTAACCAACTGAGCCGCCCAGGCGCCCGTGTTTTGTCCATTTTTAAAATGGGGTTGTTGGCCTTATTTATTGGTAGTAGTTACTTATACCTTCTGGATAGAAGGCCCTTGTCAGATTTATGTTTCACATTTACAAACATTTTTTTGATGGGATAATTATAATGAAAATTTATAATTTTAAGTTTTTGCTTTCTGTGTCCTAGGAAATCTTTTCCTTTCCAGAGTCACAAAGATATTCTTTTTTTTAAAGATTTTTTATTTATTTATTTGAGAGAGAGAGAATGAGAGAGAGTGAGTACATGAGAGGGGGGAGGGTCAGAGGGAGAAGCAGACTCCCTGCTGAGCAGGGAGCCCGATGCGGGACTCGATCCAGGGACTCCAGGATCATGACCTGAGCCGAAGGCAGTCGCTTAACCAACTGAGCCACCCAGGCGCCCACAAAGATATTCTTTTATGATTTCTTCTAAAAACCTCATAGCTTAAGCTCTTGGATTCCAATCTGTGATCTTTCTTGGAATAATTATTGTGTATGATATGAGGTCATGGTTAAGATTAATTTTTTTCTATATGGATATTCAATTGCTCTTCCCCATTTCTGTAAAGACTTTTCTTTCCGCATTGAATTGTTTGGTGCCTTTGTTGAAAAGCAGTTATTCGTATAACTTTGTGCTTGCTTTTGAACTCTGCCTGCTCCATTTATTTATTTGTCTATCCATATGCCAATACCACATGACCTTGGTTAAGTCTGGTAATACAAATCTTCTAAATTTGATTCTCAATTTCAAGATAGTAGAATATGGTTAAACATAGTTTTGCCTGTAGCTAGCTTCCTTCTCATATTTATATACTTATATATGTTTTTAAAATAATCTAAATTGATAAGTATTCATTTTAGAAACTTTGGATTCCAGATAAAGACACATAAGGAATTTGTGAAAATTACTCCTAATCCTCACTGAACTTGAACATATCTAGAGCACATGCAAAAACATTATGAATAAGGACAAGTCTATACCTAGAGTTGGCAGGTGAATGATACTGTCAATTAGTCTGGTCTTTTAATTGCAGGGCTTTAAACAATGTTGCGCTGGGATACACACACACACACACACACACACACACACACACACACCCACACCCACCCACCCATCCATGCGGAGATTTAATCAACAACAGCTAACATTGTCTTGCTATTCAAAAAAGCTTTGAGGGGCACCTGGGTGGTACAGTCAGTTAAGAGTAAGACTCTTGGTTTTAGCTCAGGTCGTGATCTCAGGGTGATGAGATTGAACCCTGCATCGGGCTCTGCACTCAGCAGGGAGTCTGCTTGAGATTCTCTCTCCCTCTCCCCTCCTGCTCATGCTTGCTCTCTCTCTCTCTAACATGAATAAATAAGTCTTTTTATTTTTTATTTTTTAAAAAGCTTTGATATGTCAAACTGGGTTATTAGTATGTCCTTTTGGTGAGAATTCAGAAAAGAGGAAAACATTAGTGGGATTCTGATTGTATCTGCCTTAGCTTAAATTCTTAAATTCTACTTGATTGAGAAAAATCAGGATCCATTGGGTTTTAAACGTGATGACTTAAAATTCATAAAATAAATATTGCCTCTGTGCCTGTGAGTTTGGAGAAAAATGGAGGAATACACTCTAGGCTGTTAGCATGAAAATGTAGTGGCCTGTATTAAGTATTGAAGGAACAGTCATACCACATGGGAAAGCATCACTCTACCTGAGAAATTTCTATTTCTGTATATTTAGGAAAGTTCAGAGTTAGCTGCAGTCCTCTCCATCTGGCGCTTCACTATTAAAGAGTTTGTTGTCACTACCCTCTTCCCTTTTTATTGAGCATATGGATCCAAGAGTTAGCTGGGGGTAATGAGCTGCCATGGTGCCAGTAGCCTCTTCATTACCCAAAGGCTTGGGATCTGCTCTTTGTTCCTATGTCTTTGAGTTTCTAAGTTTGGGGGGATTCTTCTTGATTCTTTGATGGGTATATTTTCTCTTCCCAAAGGCTAGATCATGGAACTTATAACACCTTCCCAGTTTTTAGCAATGGAAGATTTTTTTTTTCACCTGTCTTTGAGTATTTCTTTGGTCATCAATGTAGAAAATTGGGGTTTGGGTAGGTTAAAAACATCAATTCTTGCTATCAGTGAAAGTCACTTATCCATGTTCTGTAATGTGCACGGAAGACTTTCCATATACAATTAAATACCCGTGGTAATTCCCGAACCTGGGCCAAAACCAAGAGTCAGACACTCAACCAACTGTGCCACCCAGGAGCCCCTGGGATGCTGCTCTAAAGAAGGATGACTAGGAGTATCAGGGAAATCCATTCCATTTGTTTATAGATTTTGCAAACACCCCAAGATCTAGCAGTGGAGCCTGCAAGGCATGCTGGGTCTGTGTAAGGTCTTCCTGTGGTCTTGCACTGGCATCTCACTGTAGTTCGGACCGGTCTGCACTGTCTCTGCATCAGAGTTCTTCACAGAGCACTGACGAGGCCCGCAAGTCATGTAAGGACATGCGTCACGGGGGAGAGGAGAAAATTCTTCTAAATGCTGTGGAGCTTCAGGTGAGGTGAGAACGGAGACCTTACTAATGACCTTGAAGAGTCGTTTTGGGGGATTATGGGGATGTTGGACTGATTGCACAGCGCTCAAGAAAGTATGGAAGAAGAGGAATTGGATAGAACAAGTATAATGGTAAAGAGGAAGAGCGAATGTTCCCCAAAATGTCTTTCTAAACTTGGAGAAAAGCACGACTGAGAGAAAACCTGAATCAATATCCAGTCTTACATTTTGAATGACAAAGAGATGAAAAAATCAGGAAGAAGTCACAAAAAATAGAAACAATATAGTTGATTATAATAAAATGCTATAAATGCTCTAAGTATTTTTATTATTTGCTCACTCATGTTTACTCCTATTTCTAAGGAGAACGCTGTAGTGGGGAGCCTGCATTATATATGGGCTTTGGGTAGGTAGATATTGTAGTTAGATCATTCAGAAAAATAATAAAACTTGTGATTTGGGATTTAAATAAGTTAGTTTAACTGACTGGATTTTCAAGGTAATAAAATGTTGCCCCCATCCTTGTGCTTTGTGTACCTGCTGATGTTTGGGGGGTCATGAAAGTAATGCCAGGTATTATTTTTTTATTTTCATCACTCTGCAGTGAAATGAAGTGAATGGTCAGAATGAGGATGGTTAGAATAATCATATTTTATTTGAATTATGGCTGTATTAAATGCATTCCATTGTTATAAAACATCGCCCAATGTTGCATTATTCTAGTCACTCGGTAGTAAATGGAAAAGCAATTCATAATTAAATTAGTGAAACCTAGCACCAGGCTGACCTTTCAGTAATTCATTTTATGGCTGAACTGTAAGATAGACATAAAATGCTGTATGATCTTTGACATATATTATGGATTTAAAGAAATTAAATGGAATTAATGTAATACACATGCAGTTGAAAGAGTGTGGAGATAGGAGTATTTTTATGTTTGACCTTCCTAATTATTAGGCAGTGAAATAGGCTATTAACAGAGAATCACTGAGTTGCCATAACTTTGCTTAGGACAGGGACTAGAGCTAGAGGAAAGGCCTTAGTTGAAGGTTCTATTAAAATCTATCATGCTTTACTCCTGACCTGTGGTTCAAATTCAAAGTATAAACGAAAGGGGAATGTCTAGGTTTTGCTATTAGCTTAGGTCTTTGAAGAGGTTTCTAAAACTTATATCCTGTTTAGACTAGTTCATTAAGAACCCGTTATATTGTATCATAAGAGGCAATTGTCATTAATGACCCACTTTTCTTTATGTCTACACATTTACTTTCTGTTTATAGGTATGCATATCAGTACTAAATATTAGTACTAAATATGAATATGAATTAGATTTGTATATGATAATAAAAACTTTAGAATAATTCCTATTTTAGGACTGAGACCATGTTACTGTGATTGTCTCTTGGTAAATGCTCCGGCTGAGGTTTTTTAAACCTTGGGCTAAATAAAAACTGATTTCATTTTCCCCCCCGCTTTTCAAAATGTCTTTAATGGGACATGGGCAGAAACATCAAAGGGCTTAACACTGGTTGTTTAACTTGCCCACTTGAAAAATAAAATGAGCCCTG
Source organism: Neomonachus schauinslandi (assembly GCF_002201575.2). Taxonomy (NCBI): domain Eukaryota; kingdom Metazoa; phylum Chordata; class Mammalia; order Carnivora; family Phocidae; genus Neomonachus; species Neomonachus schauinslandi. The sequence goes on along the minus strand of NC_058415.1, from coordinate 55,188,500 downwards.
ATTCTGCCTGGGTTGGTGAAAGATTTAGACAAAATTTCTTTGCATCTCTTTCCAAGAATTTTCAGCTTAAGATAGATACTAAGGCCACTCTTGAAAATGTTACACCAGTGCCTCTTAATCCCGGCTGCAGGTTAGCATCACTTGGGAAGCTCTATGAAAAAATAATGGTGGCTTCACTTTGGTTCTTTCTGTGCTCTTTACCTGGCAGGCTCTTCCCCAAGTTATCGTCACAGGGATTAGCGCCTCACCTCCTTCAAATCTTTCCTCAAAAGTCATTTTCTCGGGTGCCTGGGTGGCTCAGTCATTAAGCGTCTGCCTTCAGCTCAGGTCATGATCCCAGGGTCCTGGGATCGAGCCCCGCATTGGGCTCCTTGCTCCGCGGGAAGCCTGCTTCTCCCTCTCCCACTTCTCCTGCTTGTGTTCCCTCTCTGTGTGTCTCTCTGTCAAAAAATAAATAAAATCTTAAAAAAAAAAAAGTCATTTTCTCAATGAACAGCCCCATCACTGCCCCCTCACCCATATCTTAGTTCCTTCCCTTCCAGTATGTTTTTGTGAAGCGACCCATCTGTATTTTTTTGCTACTCTTCCAGTATGTAAAATAGTACCTGGAGCATAATAAGCACTCAGTAAGATTTACTGAATAAAGTGAATGAATGATGCAGAGTATGTGGAGAGTGACAGCCAAATAGAGCCGTGTCTAAATGAGGTAAAATATGCGGATGTGCTCCTTGACTTCCGGTCACCAGTTTCAAGAAATCACTTGATGCCCTTGTTAAAAATAAAGATTTTTCTATCTTTTTTCACCGGTGTAATAGAAAGTTAACTTCTTTAAAACGTGATACAGCGTTGTTATTTTAGCTAGATTTTTAAAAGTATTACTACAAGTTGAACATGTTTCTTAGCTGTGAATATTTCCAGTGTTTGTAGTTCATTTTTTTTCAACGACTTTGCCAATGTATCTATTGGGATTTTAGCCATGTTCTTAAGAAGCATTTTCTACATTAGGTGAATGACCCTTTTTACCCTACAGGTATTTTCCCACTTTCTCCTTAGTCTTCGTGGGGTGTTTTTGATATGCTGAATGTGTAGTATTCATATTAACCATTTTCAGAATTCTACCATTCTTCTTAAACTTAGAACTTAGTTTTCTTCCAGCTGTAGAGTCTTCTACTATTATTATGGTTTATTTTCCCACAAATAACTTTGTTGAAGATCTAAACATTTTTTTCCTCTTATGGAGGTAGCGAATACTGCCAATACTATACTTATTGAATAATATTATTTTCTGAATATTTGGCATGATATTCCCGCCTCCATTCTATATAAAATTAATAACAAGGGATTATATACATTTAAGATATAGATACAGATAGATTCTGTCTGATAGATTGTAGTTCTTTTACTCTCTGCACAGACTAAACTATCACAGTTATAGCTTTATAGTATATTCATTACCTGACAGAGAAATTAAACTTTTTTTAATTTTTCTTCAAAATTTTAGCTAATCCAAAATGTTTTCCTCTAGTATTTAAAAATAATCTTTGTTAACTTAAAAAATATTTACAAGTTTAGTGTTTCACATTAAACTTTTAAATTATTTTGAGATAAATGGACATCTTTACAATATTTAATATTTTCATTAAGAACAAGGTCTTTCTTCTCCAGGCATGTACATCTGATTCATACTTGAGAGTACTTTTTGTAGTTTTCTTCGTCTAAGACCTGTGGGATTTCACATTACTATCAGTCACCCACACAAAAATGCATTTGGCTTGCACTCTTAACACAATATATTCTCCTCCATTGCATTTTTTTTTAAAAGTCCTTCAAACTTCTCTTCACTGTCCTTACTATTTACTGCTATCTTTTTCTCCACTTTTTCCCCTCCCTAATACAGACATTCAGAATGGTTAGGGGACGCTTATTATGTCCTAACATCACTTAGCTCTGTCATGTCAAAAGTGACAAATAGATACCATTCTTGAATCAGCGAAGGATAATCATGGTTTCTTTACTATGATGGAGAAGTCATAGAAAGTGATTTGTCCACCATTATTATTCAAATATAGTAAGATTTATTTCACAGATTCTCAGTACAATATAAAATCTGATAATAAATCATTTGATATTTTGCTTCACTTACCAAGCAAATTACTAGCTATTTTCCCTCAGCTCACCAAGATAGATATTACATTTTACAATTTGCATTGCTTTTTATTGTAGGTGTAAAAATGAAATCCCTGAAGATTTATAATGACGAGATAAATACAGTGTAAAAACAGAAAGGGTTCAAGCTTTATGACACACAACTTAATTCAAGGTTATGAAAATAGAAATATTGAGGCTAAATAAACATCATTCATAATCATATATTATAACACAAATAGTCTTTTGTGAAAAGAATTTGTTTTTACAAACTTAAATCTAAAGTATTTTCCGTTTAAATAATATGTTTGAACTAGTACAAAATTTGGCAAAAAAGAACATTTTTGCAGGGCACATACATACAATTTTATGATAGAAACATTAAAGGTTTTGGGGGTGCCTGGGTGGCTCAGTCATTAAGCATCTGCCTTTGGCTCAGGTCATGATCCCCGGGTCCTGGGATCGAGTCCCACATTGGGCTCCCTGCTCGGTGGGAAGCCTGCTTCTCCCTCTCCTGCCCCTGCTTGTGTTCTCTCTCTCACTGTGTCTCTCTGTCAAATAAATAAATAAAATCTTAAAAAAAAAAAAGAAACATTAAGGGTTTTCTCTCATAGGAACTGTAAGACATCTTTTATATCCTCAAGTCTACTTCATAAATAATACAACTTTACCCAACTTTTTATATCTTTAAATTTTTTAATGGAAAATTTCAAACATATAGTGCACTAAGATTTGGAGAGAACCCATGCATGGGAACAGGAAAACCAGGTTAGCATGGATTACAGAGAACTCCCTTAAAGAAGTGAGAAGATAGTTGAGGACAGATATTAGGCCTTATCCCAGCATCACTTAGTTGCAATTTGAAATTATGGTAAGTGGAAAAATTTGTGTATAAATATCTCCTTGTGTGAAGAAGCTCATAAGTCAAGTTTATAAGAAAGTCACGGCCTGTTTTTAGTTTTAAGGATTCCCAGCGCCATCATATGTTGGATGGGAAACTTCTCTTTGGCAGTCCATAACTCAGATAGAGGTGAGAGACATGTCCTACACTGGATAAATAAAAATGCTTCATTTTTAATAATGATAATCACAATTCTATTATTTTAGCCACAGAAGCACAGAACCATCTATCAGTTCTTATAATTGTAGGAGTCCCTGGAGAAGTAACACACCTCTTCTGATGTGTAGGTTGGAAGATAAACTCATTAATGGCAGTTGGAGTATTGTCTGCATCCAAAGGAGTGACTGTTTGCTGCTACCAGTGGTTTACTAGGTACAAAATACATTTACATAGTCATTTTCCCCTAAAAAGTTCAAATCACTTGAGCACAGTTTGTCATTTCTTGTTAGAACTTTTTGGTAAAGTCAGAAAGCAATGGAGCCCTAAACATATCTTTATCATTCTTGAAAATGAACACGTAGGCCTTGAGTAGACATGAGTGGGAGGTGGAATGATGGCTGGAACAGCTGCCCTTGGAGGCTTTTGTTTCCCCATTTTTCATTTTGATATAGTCTAAGGCAGATCTATTGGTAGAATGGTTCTGTTTGTCCAGACCTGTTCATTTATCCCACCAAATAGGTGCTGATTCAGCTAGGCAGTCCCTACCCCCCACTTTCTGTGGGGACCTTCCTCCGCTTCAGGAAATGCCTAAGTTCATAGGTGACACATGGTAGTAGTGATGGTGTTAATCAACCAGGTACTATTCTGGAAATATAGATTCCAAAGGGCCTAATAGCCACTTGGTCCTCTGGATAAACTGTATCTTCGGATATCCCTGATTTCACACAATAAATTCTGTCCCTTTAGGTCAAATAAGACAAATTTAAATGTCATCCGTGGTCATTCACTCTTCTTGCTGTTTCCTGCTGGCTTTAGGTTTTGCCTGGCAGAAGGCCCTAGTGTTTTTAAGAGTTCGAAGCCTGCATTCAGTCTTGGAGGTGACTGTAAAGTCTGCAGAGTTCTAGGGATTTTCCTCAGAGCAGAAAGCAGTTGGTTCCTTACTGGGTTTATGACTCTTAACATAATTCTGGTATCTTGGAGCTAGGGAGCAGTTCCTTTAATTCAGTCCCAAGTTAGGAATTTGTCAGGCTGAGGACATCTGGTAGGGGGTTGTCCATCCCTCAAAGTCCCTCAAGTTTATCTGTAAGATTGTAAAGAAGAAAATGTCCACTTTGTGTTTTAGCAATTTTACCATCTTAATCTCTGCTATGAGAGTCGGTTATAGCAAGGGGATATAAATAAATAACACCTCCTTTTGTATTTACTCATTCACCAAGCCTTTACTGACACTTGCTATAATCAAAACATTATCCTCTGTACTCTGGGAAAGCAGATCACTAACACTTATTTTCACATCAAGGAGCTATAGTCTTCTGGAAAAAGAGAGAGAGAGAGGGGGAGAGGGAGAAGCAAACAGGTAAATATAAAGCAGAATGTGATAAATCTTGTAATTGAGAAAGAAGCAGCAAAAAATATAAAGAGAATTAATTCCAGTTTGGGAAATCAGAGAAAACATATGAAAGAGGTAATTTTGAGTTCAGCCTTGAAAGGTCATTGGTGGAGAAAAGGTGGCGAGGATCTATAAAGGTGAAAGGGAAAACTCATGAGCAAAAGTGTGGAAGTGTGCAAGCCCACAGAATGGTTAAGATCCAGAAAATTGTTGGATAACATGGAAAGGGAAGAACATGTAGCAGATACTGATATTGGAGAAAGCAGATGGAAAATGGGTATAGTGACTTCCACATACCATCATGAGGATCTGGCATTTGGCCTTAGGCCATAAAGAGCTATGGAAATGTTTTGGAGAAAGGAGTGACATGTTCTGATTTGTCTAAAGAGAATGATTCTCCTAAATATTGGTGTAGCAGAGGCTGAGAGATTAGTCCTGAGGCTATCCCATAGTGTAAACAAGAGAGGCCGAGATTCAAAAGGAGTGTAAATAAGTCACCTCCTTCCCCTAAGGTATAAAGAATTCAGCAGAGGATGATCAGTCTACATAAGGAGGAATATGGAGGGTGTAGGAAGGACTCACTTTAGGTTCCTTCAACCTTCTTAATGAAGTAGCCAACAAGGAAATTGGATAAGAGGTTAAGTTTGAAGGTTTCCAGGAGTGGTTTGGGAAAAAGAACCTAAAACAACTAATTAAAATGTGATTTGGTCAAGATTCTGCTAAAAAATACAGTGCTATCTCAATTTAGTGTAAAAATGGGTCAGCCAATCTTCTGAAATTCAGGATGGGGGCTCGTGGGTGGGAAGAAGCAAGGGGACACTGAATCAGTGTACTGGCCACATAGAAAACATATACCATAGCTATAGATTTCAGGGATAATTTTTTGAGAAGAGACTCCATTTGTCCATGAGTGGAAACAGCAGGATTTACTCACTGGTGAATAGCAAGACTTCTGTTGAGGAGTAGCTCTGGCCTTGAGATCTCTGAACTTTCAGGCTACCTGGTACACCCCTCTCTGTGCTTTTCCTTCCTACTTCTTCCCCCTGTCCTCTTGGGCTGCTCAGTTCAGTGTGTTCTAGCCTTTAATTATTATTTTTAATTGAGAAGTAGACAAGATATAGATAAAATGAATGACTGCCTCATGGTAGAAAACACTCATCTTCGTATTAAGGTCTTATGATGAGGAGCAGCAAGTGGACAATGGGGAGGGGGGAGTCAGAGGGAAGATGCTGCCATAGAATGGTGTGTTTGTCCCTGTTCAAGTGAGAGGGAACTAAGATTATATGGACCTCCTATGACTAGTCACTGTGTGTAGCACTTTACATACATTATCTCTTCTAAGTCTCAAAACAGTTTCACAAGGTAGGTGTGAATATTCCCATTTTACAAATAATAAAATTAAAAACTGGATGTGTCAGAATGCATCCTCAAGTATATCTGGCTGATTAGTAATAATACTGATGTTTGGACAAAGTCCATTTGATTCAAAAGACCATGCTCTTTCCACTATACCACACTGACATCCATGTGTATTCCAAGCTTATCCTAAATTTTGGAGCATTTTTTAGTAAAATGATTTATTTATATGTTCTGATATACTCTTATTTTTTAGGGTCCTATTACTGTAAAACTTTGAAAGTGTTTCCAAGAAGAGACAAAATGGTGATTATTGATATTGCCAAGACTCATGCAATGGGAGTTCACTGAGATTTCATTAGTACCCTGTCTGTTAACCCTATTGGCCCTAAAGAGAAAAAAGTTCAGTGAAGTAATGCTCACATTGATTCCTAAGCTGCTTGGGACCACATGAGTCAACTGTGATTTTAAAAACTTCTGCTAGGAAAATAAACCAGCTAAACTGCTGAGTGCGTAGGTATAAGACTTCCCTCCCCTCTGAAGTGCCAATATTGTAGATTTCTTCTTGAGGAAACCTAACATTATCAGGCTGTAGCAAGACTATTCAACTTCCCATAAAAATTTCTTTGTAGCCTCGCTACAGTGAATCATACTCCTTTATTTCCAATAAAACATTTGCAGACAGAAATCATATTCAGATTTAATCATGACACCATAGTGTCCCTTCTGTAGAGGGTCCTGGGTCATTGATGTATATTAACTGATTATCCATCAGTGGTTTGGTCTAGTAATCCCTCCAAATGCTTCCTTATACCTTAATATAATCATGGTAAGAAAGCCATGCTTTAAAATGAGGTGTTAAACTTCCTAGCCAAAAACACTAGATATCTAGAAAGGCTTAGGTATTTGCACATATAAGAAAAAACTACACCGTTCATCGAGGGTACTGTGTACCCTTGGCAATACTGATATACTAGGAAGGAGCAGGATGTGCAAAGCAAAGAGGCTGGATTCACGCAGGGCCAACACTCATCAACCTTGACTAGCATGAAAGAAATATTCAGTGATATCTTATGAGTAACCTTATGATCTTTAGCATCCTTGCAGATGAAACTACCTTATGACTGTCTCAGGAATGCTGCTGAGAATATGTGCATGAAATTGCTCAGTACATGTCTCACAGTTCTGATTTCAAACTGTTCATTCTCTGGTTTCTATTTCCTTCTAGAACAGCTTGCTTTTTAGCCAAGAGGGATGGCATCAGAATACTCTGATCCTTGGTTTTCCAGTGATTTATGGTATCCTCCAGGTTTACAGTTCTTTTGTTCATTCATTCAGTCAGCTCCTTGTAGGGCTTAGGAACTGGGGTAGGTGCTGTGTGAACAGAGATAAATAAAACAATTGATTGTAGCCTCATAAGACCCATTTCAGATTTCTGAACTCCAAAAAAGTATGATGATAATTTTATGTTGTTTTAAGCCACTAAATTTGTAAAAATGATTTATAGCAGCAATAGGAAACAAATTCACCTTCCTTTTCCCTTAAACTTGCCTTTCTGAATATTTCAGCATACTCAGTACAGTAAGCCAATCAGTCATTTTTGCTGGAAATTGACACTTTTAATCAGTTTTGTCCTAAATTTGATTTGAATATGTGCACATTTAATTAACCTCTTGAATGTATGAATCATATCATTGTCATATCTACTAAGATCTGAAGAAAAAGCCATCTAGTAATATTAATTATGTGAGAGGATGACTTTTTTTCATATTTGAATTATGTCCCATTATTTGGATTATCTTGTATGATTATTAAGGATTAGAAAGCATTGTGTAGTGTGATTTATGTTAATAAAGATGTGCTATGGGATACCTCACATTTTATTAAATAACATTTATTATAAGTTAAAGAGAAATATTACTCTAAATACATATTGTAACCTTAAAAATCTGTGTTTTTTTTCTATTTGTAGAATGACAGTATTTCAGTTTTCATGATGGACCAAAATAATTGGATCTGTATCCAAGGATGATGATTTTTCTGACTGACTTTACGATAAAATGAAATATAGGGAGTATTAAAAGAATATATATTGGGATCATATATATACATGATGTATATATCAATATACCTATATATCTCAAGATCCATTATGTTTCCCATTTCAGTTGAATGTTACTAGTTCTACTACTGGATGACAAGCATTAGAGCAATTTAACATAAGAGTATTTATTCATCCATTTATAATGGCTCCCCACCTAATTTTTAATGCTGAGAACTAAGTTCATCAGTTGGTATTTCTTTTAAAGGTATTTCATAAATTTTGGAAAGTTGAGGTTCAGTAGTTAAAAATAGAATTGTTATTATATAATCTAATAATATCTAATATGGAAGAATACAAGTTTTTTGAGTTTCTAAGTTTTTAAAGTATAATTACAAATAATTATTATATAATTTATTAATATTAGTATCATTGATTGGATTCTGAGTACCTTTTTATACAAGAAATGATGGTAATCTTCATTATGTGATGATCCATACTTTCATGAATGATTCTGCTCTGCTTGGAGAATTAGAAAAGAAAATGTATATATAAGGATATACCATCTAAAGTGCATTAATTTAAAATATCTATCACCATGCAACCATATTAATTAATCTCTGTGTTATTATTTTTCCTTGCTATAGAACTTTTCAAGATCTTAAGGTTCTATAATATTCTTATTTTAAAATTCTAAAAATAGTTAAAATTGTTAAAATCAGTCTTTTATAGAGAAATGTATTATTTGGGAGACAGCATGTGAATAGTTTTATTTAACTAACTGGAGGGAAATGTGAAAAATGTACTTTGTTCAGGGCAACCCCCTATTTTTTAAAAATTTTTATTGTTATGTTAATCACCGTACATTACATCATTAGTTTTTGATGTAGTGCTCCATGATTCATTGTTTGTGCATAACACCCAGTGCTCCATTCAGAACGTGCCCTCTTTATTTATTTATTTATTTATTTAAAAGATTTTATTTATTCATTTGAGAGAGAGAGCACGAGAGGGGGGAGGGTCAGAGGGAGAAGCAGACTCCCTGCTGAGCAGGGAGCCCGATGCGGGACTCGATCCTGGGACTCCAGGATCATGACCTGAGCCGAAGGCAGTCGCTTAACCAACTGAGCCACCCAGGCGCCCAGAATGTGCCCTCTTTAATACCCATCACCAGGCTAACCCATCCTCCCACCCCTCTCCCCTCTAGAACTCTCAGTTTGTTTTTCAGAGTCCATCGTCTCTCATGGTTCGTCTACCCCTCCAATTTCCCCCACTTCATTCTTCCCCTCCTGCTATCTTCTTCTTCTTCTTTTTTTTTCTTAACATATATTGCATTATTTGTTTCAGAGGTACAGATCTGTGATTCAACAGTCTTGCACACTTCACAGCACTCACCATAGCACATACCCTCCCCAATGTCTATCACCCAGCCACCCCATCCCTCCCACCCGCCCCCCACTCTAGCAACCCTCAGTTTGTTTCCTGAGATTAAGATTTTCTCATATCAGTGAGGTCATATGAATCATGTTTTTCTCTGATTGACTTATTTCACTCAGCATAACACCCTCCAGTTCCATCCACGTCGTTGCAAATGGCAAGATTTCATTCCTTTTGATGGCTGCATAATAGTCCATTGTATATATATACACCACATCTTCTTTATCCATTCATCTGTTGATGGACATCTTGGCTCTTTCCAGAGTTTGGCTATTGTGGACATTGCTGCTATAAACATCGGGGTGCACATACCCCTTTGGATCCCTACATTTGTATCTTTGGGGTAAATACCCAGTAGCAGGGCAACCCCCTATTTTGATTAATGAGAACTCTAATAGTCATATGGTGGTGATTATGATAAAATAACATACATATAGAGTCAGGACTCTAACGGATGAAATCCCAAGGGGGAAGAAATCCCACAAAGAAACATAAAACAACGTGTCCTCCTCAACTTTGTTTCTGGAAGAAGGGGAAAAAAATTCTTTTTATTCTTCATAATCTCAAGCCAGCTGTCACCTAAGAGGGAACAAAATTCAGACGATTATGTTAGATCAAAGACCTGAAGAAAGTCTGAAAATTTAGTTTAAATTAAAATCTAATTGTTAATACTGGAGACTTCTGATCTCTGGAGAGGAAAGCCTTAAATGTAAGCTTCAGAGAATTTCCATGGATACCGGTTTTCCAGAGGAAAATGAGCTCACAATCAAACATCTCAAATAAAAAAAGAGAGAGAGAGAAAAGACACTATGAATAAGAGTCATTAGAAACAACAACCAGTTCATCCACAGAGTCTATAGTTACTAGGTTTATCACATGCAGGATATAAAATTAGTATGTCTAACACATTTAAAGAAATAAAAAACAGAAAGAAGAATATATGTAAGGAACAAGAGACCATTATAAGTAACCAAGAAGATTTTGGTGAACACAAGTCCATGAAGCTTTTAAAAATAAAAAAAAATAATATCTGAGTTTAGAAACTCAAAGCAGGGGCTAAGCATCATAGCAAAGTGGAAGAGGGAATTAGTGAATTAAAATTTAAATATGAAAAAATGTACTCAAGATGCAGCCCAAAGAAACTTAGAGAAAACATCACTATTAATGATGAAACAATTAAAACTTTCCTGTAGAGAGTGAGAATAGTCAAGAGTGCCCACCAATGTTACTTCTCTTCAGTGAACTGGATATTCTAACCAGTGCTGTACACTGAAAAGAAAGGAAGGAAGGAAGGAAAGAAGAATAAATACATTACAGATTTAAAGATTGGAAAGAAGAATTTAAATTATCACTGTGTATGTAGAAAATACAAAATAATATCAAATGCTTTATTTGACTTAGTAAGGGACTTTGACAAAATTGATACAAACTAAGTATAAAAAATCAATTGTATTTCTGTATACCAGTAATAAGCAGGTATCTTTTAAAAAGACATAATTATCTATAGAATAAATAGCATATAAAACATATACATATGTATGTTTACACACACACACACACACACACAATGAGAAAAGGCCAATCTGATGGAAAGAGATTCACAAAATCCAGCTAGATGATAAATATATCACAAAGTCAACTTCGTTAACAATTACAAAAATGCAAATCAAAATTATAATGAGACACCACAACACCCACCAAATTTAAAAGTCTGAAAATACAGTATTTGGGTGAGGATATGAAACTTTTTGGAAAACAAAAAGTTGGTTTTATTGAGTAAAGTTGAAGATACTCATTATCTCCTATCCAGTTCATATAAACCATATAAGAAATAGTTGAACAACTTAAAAGAGAATTATGTCAAATTATACAAATAAAATTAATAAAAAAATGAAATATCAATGGCCAAGAAACAATATATGAACAAATTCTTAACCTCACTAGTAATTAAATATAAATTAAGATGAGCTATTATTTCACCTCTAAAATTAGTAAAGATTTGAAATAAAAATAATATCAAGTTTTATCTTATCTCTTTTTATCTCTGTAAAATGTGTATTGCACAGACTGCATATGAGAACATTAATGGGTACAACCTTTCTAGAGTGTTATTTGGCAGTTAATACAAAAGCATCCCTAGCTTTGTGCCTAGTAATTTGACTTTTTAATCTAGGAAATAATAAGCAAGCACAGAGATTGACCTACAGAGATGATTATTGAAGTGCATTTTTGAATAGCAAAAACAAACAAAACTTTAAAAATGTATACTAACTGGGAGAGACTTAAAATTTTTTTGCATATCCACACTATGAACCACAATTTATAATTCAGTGTTATGGAGAAATTCTCACTATGGATTGTTACATGACATAAACTAGTTAGAGAAAAATGTGTGTATAACAGGATCCCAATGCTATTTAAATATTATATACATGCGTAGAAATGGTAAAATGTATAAAGCATGGTTTGCTATGTGGTGATATATCAGGCAATTAGATGATATATTCTCCTCCTTATTATTTCCTGTATTTTCCAGATTTTTTACAATGCTATGTGTTGATTTTATTGACATGAAAAATTATTAAAAATATTTAGGAAAATCTATATCAGAACAGTATCTCTAATACCACACCTCTGCTTTCTCAAAGTTTAGTGCTTGCAAATGTTTTCTTTGAGCCTTGGTTCTAGATTGTGTATATAATTCCTGATTTCTTTGCATCAGGAGAACACTTTTTTTTTTTAAAGATTTTATTTATTTATTAGAGAGAGAGAGTGTGAGGGAGAGGGAATCTGAAGCAGACTCCAAGCTGAGCTCAGAGGAGTATGTGGGGCTCGATCCCATGACCTTGAGATCATGACCTGAGCTGAAACCAAGAGTCCAACACCCAACCTACTGAGCCATCCAGTCACCCCCAGGAGAACACTTTTTAATTCTCTCCCAAACTTATTTTTATGTAAATTCCACCTCATTTATAAACTCCTATGTATTGAGCAGGATCAACATTTTGGTGAAATATTTTGTGATTCAAGATGCTCACAACTTCCTAAAATATAAGGAGCTCCTTGTGCAACAGGAGTAGCTTCATACGTAGCCCCAAATAAGATGGGCCTTTTCTGCATTTCTTGAAGTTGTTTAGCAGTTTAGAAAGTAGCCAGAGCAACAGGTGATTTGGAAATTAAAATCAAGGCACAAGTCTCTTAGTCGATATTTGATGTGAAGGAAATGGTAGCATAATATAAAATCTGACTTTGAGTTGTTACAGCAAATACCTCCTTTATTTCTGCTAACAAAATAAATAAAGCTCAATTTTTTAATGTGTGCACTAGAAAATGAAATTCTGAAGAAACAGCTACTCATAGATCCTTGTCATTGGGGTGAAGTTGGATTTTTATTATGTATTTGTAATATGTCCCAGCAAATGTATCATCCTAAATCAATTCATTTAATTACTATTTGTAGTGGGCCGAATGGTGGTCCCAAAGATGTCAAGTCCTAATTCTGGAACCTGTAAACCTTATTTGGAAAAAGTTTTTCTTGAGAATGTGACTAAATTAAGGATCTTGAGAGGGGGATGTCGTCCTGTATTGTCCATGTGGGTCCTGGATGCCTGGTGCATAAATTTTCACAAGAGGGAGGCAGGGAGAGATTTGGCACAGGCCCAGAAGAGGAGGCAATGTGATCACAGAGCCAGAGGTTGGAGGGACGCAAACACAAACCAAGGAATGAACACTCGGACCACCAGAAGCTGGAAGAGGCAAGTACCAACAGATTTTCCCCTGGGACCTCTGGACAGAGCATGACCCTGCTGACACCTTGATTTCAGATCTTAAGCCTATGGAACTGGGAGGGAATACATTTTTGTTGTTTTAAGCAATTTTTGTTGTTTTAAGCTGTCTAGTTTATAGTCATTTGTTACTGCTCCCCAGGAAACTGATACATGTAAATATGGGGCTATCAATGATCATAAGTGGATTTGAATCTTGTTATTAAACCATATATTTGCAAAAGAAAAAAAAAAACACAACAGATCCAAACAACAAAAACCCCACCATATATTTGTAAGAAGAAGGAAAGAGTAGTGAAAACACTACAATGTTTTTTCCTAATAGCAATCATTTTTAGGGTCATTTTTCATAGTCATTTGTACAGCACATTTTTCTCTTCTTAATATTTCTTTTGCCTCTACATTAGCAATTGGGTTTTTTCTTGGCAGTCTCTAAGCATTGATGCTTCTCAATTCCAACACCCATTTATCTTCTTGTTTTAACTCTGCTGTAAGTTAAGTCCATAAGTCTGAGAAGAAAACAGAAAAGTGTCTTACAGGCTTTTCAAAACATGAGATCCTGAGAGGTTACTAATGCTAGAATTCACATTATGTTCATAATTTTCTGTTTTCTCAGTATGTTAATAAGTGATCTTAATCTTCTTGAGCAAAATTGATGACTTTCTCCTAGTTCCTAGGAAACAAAGTTTGGAAACTGAGCTCTAAGTCCTCAGATGTTTATAAGTTTATATTTTTGTTCTTATTTTTAGCAAAGTAAAATAAATACACAATAAAAACATTTTAAAAGGGTTATAAGAAAAAGGAATATGTAAGGTTATAATAAAAAGGAACTCCTACACATACATCTTCTCTATTCCTGGTCTCCTTAGAAATGTCTTTTAATGGGTTTAGTTTTTACATTTACATTTGTCTCCATTTATGAAATAATGCAACTATACTATTTCTTTCTTTGATATTTTCTATTCAATTCCTGCTCTAAAAGCAAGAATTTAACTTAATAGACACATCCTACAATTTCTTTCTCCCCTTCATCTTCCTCAGTTTTGGTTGTATATTGTTATTTCTATTTAATTGGATATTTTTGTTACTTTCAATACTACTCTTTGTTTCACTAACTTGAGACAACATCTCTTGACTCCCCATTATGTGAGAAGAGAAATATTAACCCATCTATTCTTCCTTCTGTGTTTCCTCCATCCTTCCTCCCGCCAGTTTCTGTCAGATAACATTAATTCTCTATGTTTTAGTTACACATAGTGCTCTACTATGAGGTATGGACTCTGCTCAAGGATTTAAAATGTGCAGGAATATTGAATGCTGGGCTGTCCACAGGTGATGGGCTGTGGAGTGGAGAAAACTCATCTGTGAGGACAGCATCGTCCTGGGTCCCTTCCCTTGCTTCTCGTCTGCCTCCTTCATCACCTTTCCACTTCCATTGGTCGCTCTATAACTTTCCTTCTCTTCTCCCGGCCCATCTTCTCCCAGGCTCAGCCAAAACATGTCTGGAAAAGTTTAAAGTTTCTTTACGCAGAGATCCGCTTTCTCATCAGTTGGTTTTCTCCTCTCTTGGGGAGATAAAAGCTATTTCCAGGTAGGGTCATGTGCTGTCTCCTCCCTGTATCTGAAACAGCAACTCTTGCATTTATACTTTGCTCCTCACTTTTCCACTCACTGTTCTTTATTTTATGTTCTTTTGGTTTCCCTGGAGCTCCCTCTAGGGCACTGAATGTGGAGAGAAGCTAGGAGACTGAAAGATTTGGCATCCATTAAAAAAATATAAGAAGCAGAGAAAAAATTAAAGAGTTGCCAAGTCACCTGTACAGACTACATAAACAAACTACCCAGAATGGCAAACAGGTGTACTTTAGATGGCAGGGCTAAGTGCCTTCAATAGATAGTGGCTGCCTTTGGTGCTATGCTTAAAAAAAAAAAAAAATTCAACTGTATCTGTGTTTATGGGGTAAGGTATATTATGGCTTATTTGACAGATTGATATATCTGTCAAGGCTCTGTGGCTGTTTTGTCCATTTGAAAGTATTTACTGAGCCAAAACCTTAGTTACTTCCTCCCTCTTTGACAGCTTAATCCATTTAGAGATTTTAACAACAGATATGCTGCCCATATTGTTCATTTGATTCTTGGGCTGAATAGTAATCTGTCTTTGTTACCCATATGCCTACTCAGTTTTATCTTTTTTTTTTTTTTAAAGATTTTATTTATTTATTTGAGACAGAGAGAATGAGAGAGAGCATGAGAGGGAGGAGGGTCAGAGGGAGAAGCAGACTCCCTGCCGAGCAGGAAGCCCGATGCAGGACTCGATCCCGGCACTCCAGGATCATGACCTGAGCCGAAGGCAGTCGCTTAACCAACTGAGCCACCCAGGCACCCTCAGTTTTATCTTTTTTAGCTCTTCCAGATGGGAAAGTTTCTGACCTTTCCCGTCTCTTCATTTTTGCTTGTAAAACCACAAATTCTCTTCTAAGGCTTATCTCTCTTTTAAATGTCTTTGTGAAATGCAGCCAATATTAACCAACATATCCTACTATTATTCTGTTTTCCTGTCCTTTTTTTTCTGGAGCTGCAAATTCATTGGATGCATTATCTTTATCCTAAGTGATGACAGATGAAGCTTTTACCATGTAGAATATGTTTTCTGATCAAAATGGAATAAAACTAGAAATCAATAACAGAAAGACAACAGGAATATCTACAAACACAAACATAGATTAACACACTTTAAACAATCCATGAATCAAAGGAATTAAGAAATACATAGAAATAAATGAGAATAAAATAAAACCTATCAAAATTTATGGGATGCAGCTGAAGCTGTGCTGAGAGGTAAAATTATAGCACTAAACATTTGCATTAGAAAAGAGAAAAGCCTCAAATCAATAATTAAATTTCTACTTGAAGAAACTAGAAAAAAAAAAAAACACCTAAAGCAAGTAGTAGGAAGAAAAATAAAAATAATAGTAGAAATCAATAAAATTGAAATAAGAAGACAACAGAGAAAATAACAAACTAAAAACTGATTCTTTAAAAAAAAATCTGATAAATTTGATATATGTCTAGCAAGAGTGACAGAGCTAGGGGCGCATGGGTGGCTCAGTCGGTTAAGCATCTGACTCTTGATTTTGGCTCATGTCATGATCTCAGGGTTGTGAGATTGAGACCTGAGTCAGGCTCTGTGTTGGGCCTGGAGCCTGCTTAAGATTTTCTTTCTCCTTCTGCCCCTACCCCTTCTAAAAAAAAGTGACAGAGCTAGAAGATGATAGCCAATATTAGGAGTGAAACAAAAGATGTTAGTACAAATCTTGTAGCCATTAAAGGGATAATGAGGAAAAAGTACCAAAAAAATTTATATTCATAAATTCAACGATTTAAAATAAATCACCAGTTCCTTAAAATCTACAAACTACTGCAAGTCAAAAAGATGAAATCAGTAACTGGAATAATCCTCTAACCATTAATGAAACTGAATTTGTAATTTAAAAACTCCTGAAAAAAAATCTTCATGCCCACATGATTTCACTGGAGAATCTTTTTTTTTTTTTAATTTTATTTATTTATTTGATAGAGAGAGACACAGCGAGAGAGGGAACACAAGCAGGGGGAGCGGGAGAAGCAGGCTTCCTGCCGAGCAGGGAGCCTGATGTGGGGCTCGATCCCAGGACCCTGGGATCATGACCTGAGCCAAAGGCAGACGCTTAACGACTGAGCCACCCAGGCGCCCTTCACTGGAGAATCTTAACAAATTTTTAAAGAAGAGTTAACAATGGAGCTCTCTTTCCGCCATCTTGGAGCCTGTGGAGGCCTGCTGGGATAGGACTCCCAAAACGACAAATATGTCAGGAAGGGAACACACAGCTCTTCTTACGCTGTGATGAGATGAAATTGAACTCTATCTAGGCAAGAGATGGGCTTCTGTGTACAAAGCAAAGAACAACACAGCGACTTTTGGTGGCAAACCAAACAAAACCAGAGGAATCTGGGGAAAAGTAACACGTGCTCTTGGAAACAGTGGCATGGTTCATGCTAATTCCAAAGCAACCTTCCTGCTAAAGCCACTGACCACAGAATCTGTGTGATGCTACAACTGTCAAGGATTTAAACTTACTGAAAAATAAATAAATAAAGGTGTAGATTTGTTTTGTTCAAAAAAAAAAAAAGGAAGAGATAACAATAGAAACAGAAGAGAAAGGAATACTTCCCACTCATTTTTGAGGCCAATAATACTCTCATTTGATTCAATGCAAATATCTGCATTGATATTTAATTGGGTCTCTGATACTCACTGTGAGTGAATCCAGTACCTTATAGAAGTTTAGGGCCTTGTCTCTGAAGACATTGCCTGGGTCCAAATTTCAGCTCAGCTATCTTAGCTGTTTCCTCGGTGAGTTATGTAACTGGTTTGAGCTTCGTTAAACTTAGCTGGTCAGTAGTGATTGACAGAAGTAACTCCTATACAAACTTTCTAAAGATTCAGTGGGTTAAACATGTAAACTCTTACAAGGCTTTCCCATATCATATGGACAGGTAGTATTATCTATTTTTTTTTTTTTCCAAATTATTCTCTTCAGTGTTCTCAGTTGATATTCATTATGGTAGAGTTTCATTCCAGTATTATAGTCTCTCTTGCTAATTGCTGTGAACTCCAACGTTTTAACATTTTTTTTCTATGGTGTCTCAGAGTTCTCACATATGGTTTGGCAATTTATACTTTTTAAAATCTTTATGCTCTCATTGTACAAGCAGTCTAAAAAATACATGATTCATGTAAATATGACCTATCTCTTACAGCCAACATGTATAACTTAGCAAGAATGAAATTTATAAGATTAATGAATGCTAGTGATTTTGCTGCCCGGAATGAAAACATGAAAGCCTACGCCTAGCAGCATGTTGGGGAAATATATCAAAGCGTTTTATATTTTTAGATTATGAATGCTAACTTTTATTTGAAAATTTAAAAGAGCCTCCTCTCTTATGTTTGATTTTTTTTTTTAAGATTTTATTTATTTATTTGAGAGAGAGAGAATGAGAGACAGAGAGCATGAGAGGGAGGAGGGTCAGAGGGAGAAGCAGACTCCCTGCCAAGCAGGGAGCCTGATGCGGGACTCGATCCCGGGACTCCAGGATCATGACCTGGGCCGAAGTCAGTCGCTTAACCAACTGAGCCACCCAGGCGCCCTTATGTTTGAATTTTTAATGTAATTCTGCTTCATCTGATATTAATACACTCTTCCTTGCTTCTTTGTTCTTTGCAATCACATTGCATATCTTTGCTCTACTTCCTTTTTACCTCTACAAACTATTTTATTTTGATTGAGTCTTTTAGTCTTGTCTTTAACCTCAGTTAGATCCTTGGGGCTAGTCAGCAATCTTTCTGGTTTTCTGTGATTAGAATCTCTTTGATTCTGATTGTGCAAACACTCTAAAAAAATATATGATTCATGTATATATGTGTTTACATGAATTCCAAGCCTCTGGCCCCTCTTTCTCCTGTCTCCCCTCAGGGAAGACCTCACCTCCATCACCCAAACATGACTGTAACCAAGAAACCCCTCATGTTCTTGTACAAAACTTCAAAATAACTGCCTCTACCTGGGTGGCTCATTTGGCTAAGCATCTGACGCTTGATCTCAGTCATGAGTTCAAGCCCCCTGTTGGGCCCCACACTGGGTGTGGAGCCTACTTAAAAACAAAACAAAAAAACAAAATAGCTGCCTCCATGGTGATTTTTCCTATTTATTCCTGCACCGACGGAGGAAGTGCCTTTCTTTCCACATAACTTATTCCTTTTTTTTTTTTTAAGATTTTATTTATTTGAGAGAGAGGGAGCGTGAGAGTGCATGAGCAGGGGAGAGGGAGAAGCAGACTCCCTGCTGAGCAGGGAGCCCAACGTGGGGCTCCATCCCAGGATCCTGAGATCATGACCTGAGCCCAAATCAAATCAGATGCTTACCCAAGACTGAGCCACTCAGGTGCCCCTTGCTCAGTATTTTTTTAATGGCCTCCCAGTGCCGTCAGGATAAAGTGTAACCAGCTTGGAATATATTACTAATCTTACTTTTGCTTACCTTTTCATTTTTCCTCCTTGCCAATCATCCAGTGCATCTATGCTGTAAGTATAATGATCTGATGATGGGTGAAAATTATTTATCTGGGCATCCAAATACTCAAAGTTGTATAAGGGGTAAATAAATGGATAGATGGATGGATCATTGGCAGTGGGGCTGTGGAATTGTGTTTATGCATACATAGTTTATAAAATGATTTACCTGTAGAGATATTTACATCTTTATAGTAAGTCGAATTAACTCAAAACGATTAACTGAGTCAGAGAAAAAATATACTTCCAGCAACATGCTAAAATGTCTTTGCTTACCATATTTAGTGAGCCAAATGCCATCAGCTTCAGGACTTTCGCTGATAAGCCAAATATTAAAATGACTTATTTCACAAGTACTTTTGAAGTTATTTGCAAATAACAAACAGCTTTCCTTTCTTTCCTTTTAGCTGGTTAAAAGCCATAAACAACTGCTTTGTATTTGTCATAATTAATGTATCTTAAAAATATGTGTCTATCTCATTTCCATTGCAGTTAACATAAATCTCAGAGTCAGACATGCCACTTTTAATGAAATTCCATTCATTTTTCTGTCTGTAAAGAAATTTTCATCTGGGGAGATGTTATGTCAAAAGGGCATTTTCATCCAGAAAGCTTGCAATATTAGACTGATAAAACTTATTTCCTTCTTTCTTAAATTCTTTATCTCATGCTATCTCTGGGCACATATTCTCATGGTTCCACATTAGAAAATTATTAAGTTAAATTCTTGAGAAACATTAACCATCTGATCCTCTCTTTTTAATTAGTCAATAGCATGATAAAATTACATTGTTCTTGACCCAAAACCCCTGAAAGAAAGTCAAAACAATTTATTTTTGAATTGGTTATATGTAGATATTATAGTTATTGTTATGAAAGTAGTCCTTAAGGATTAGGTGATGTAAGTTAAAATCACCACTGGCTATTTGTGGTTTAACAAATTATACCTGTAAACCCACAAATCATCTTAAGAATACTTCCATATAATCATAAGTCAATGCAACATACAGAGATCCTCTTTAAAAGTAAGTAGATGGTTCATCAAAATTGTGTTATCTAGGCATTTTAAGGTATATCTCTTTCTAGTTCCAAAAAGGAATCTTTGGTAATTAACACAAGACATGAAGTTGAAATGTACTTGTTGAACACTGGGCCTTTATTGACTTCTCTGCTATGGCTGGTCACAGTGGTGATTTTACACCATAGCACAGCAAGGCAATTTATGTGTATACGTGAGTGTGTGTTATGGACTGAATTTTGTCCCTCAACATTCATATGTTCAAGCCCTAACCATGCCCTCCTCCCCATTGTTACTGCACGCATAGAGATTTTTAAGGAGGTAACTAAGTTTAATTAAATCATAAAGGGGAGACCCTAATCCGATAGGACTTATAAGAAGAGGAAGAGACACCAGAGACCCAGGTGCACATAGAGAAAAGGCCATGTGAGGACAGTGAGAAGGCACCATCTATAAGCTGAAATAGAGGTCTCAGCAAAAACCAATGTTGTTGGCACCTTGATCTTGGACTTCTAGACTTCAGAAAACTATGAGAAACTTTGAGAAGACTAATTTCTGTTGTTTAAGTCACCCAGTCTGTGTTATCTTGTTACATTAGCCTGAGCTAATACACTGTGTGTGTGTGTGTGTGTGTGTGTGTAGGGAGAGAGGGGGAGAGGTAGAGAGAGCAAGAATAAGTGCATGGGACACTGAGTAGGCAGGCGTATAGAACTGTGATTTGATTGACAGAAAGATGCCAGTAGATATGGTTAAGAAGTGTAAAGTTTCTATAAAAACATAGGACGTGGAAACTGAGAAAGAGTTCCATAAAGTAGGAGACAATGTACTTCCAGGATTCTCAGGGCCCATAATTGTTCTCCACCCCCTCATGGTGGCTGCTCCATGACCTGCACAAGTGAGGATTCCACCAGATGTGGGAAGCATGCTTTTGCCATTCTGAGAGGTTACCCATATTTACTACTAACCATTCCAGAGATCCTTAATAGATGTCTGTCTGTGCATTGGGTGCATTTAGCTAGTGCCAAACAGCCTGGTGTATTCCTGAGCATTAAATTATCATGAATGTATGTGAAGCAAAGAGCAACTAAAAAAATCATTAAATACATGGAGGGAAAAGCACAAATATATTAAGAATAAAAAATTAATATATGAAAAGTCAGTTAAAAAGGCAGTATATCTTTCCCAATTTCAGGTTTAGTTTCATAAATTTGAAAGCCTAAATAACACAAAAAATATAAACTATCACATTGATTCAAGAAGTAGGGGCGCCTGGGTGGCTCAGTTGGTTAAGCCACTGCCTTAGGCTCAGGTCATGATCCTGGAGTCCCGGGATCGAGTCCCACATCAGGCTCATCTGCTTCTCCCTCTGACCCTCCCCCTTCTCATGCTCTCTCTCTCTATCTCATTCTCTCTCTCAAATAAATAAATAAAATCTTTAAAAAAAAAAGAAGTAGAAAATCTCGGTAGATTTATCATTTGGAAGAAAAATAAAAATATTCTATAAAGTCTAATGCCCTTGCCCCAAAATACCTAAAACATGTAGATTTACTGGTAATTTTTCTTAAGCTTTGCAAAAAATATGATTCTGAGAATGCCAGGAGAGTCCAACACAAAGAAATCTGATACTGTGGGATATCTCAATCGATAAAATAAGAAATTTTATAGTATCTTAGCAAATATTTGTTGAGTGATAGATTGGATGCAGAATTTGGCTAAACAGGGAAGAGAGTATAAAAAAAAAATGAAATGAACACTCAGGCCTCCCAGATGGGAAGACAGGGACATCAAACAAAAAAAATGACATTATGGTTCAAAACAGTAAATGTCTAGACACCAATATGATTCCTATAGAGCATACATAAAATAGGAACTCAGAGGAGATTGATATAGATCTAAAGGTGATTTGGACCGCACCATTTGACATTTCTCTTTAAGAGTAAAAAAGATCCATATTGCCTACCCTCATAATCCACAGTTGGGGAAAGGTACAGCACTTTATGCCCATAAGGCATTGCTGTGAATACATACCTGAAGGCTTGTAGCATAACACAGATAATGCAAAAAAAAAAAAAATAGAGCAGAACATTTTAAGAGGGTGCTCTGGTAAACACTGATGATATTGTAAATTAAGCAATAAGTATGTCTTTGCTAACTCCAGTCCTGTTGTTACTTTGTCAATACCAGCCATTTAGCATCCAGAGGAAGCTTCTCAGACATCCAATTCTCCACTGGTTGTTGACATGTTAGTTTAAATTTGGTCACTATGTAAATGCCCCCTGAGGTTTAGCTGTACCTAGGAAATGAAAGATTTTGTCCCTTAGCAAAGCAGCGTTAACGTCAGAAATTAGATAGGAGATACATTTTTGGAAGTATTTAGAGGGGGTCTAAGGATAGACATTTCTATCCTAATGCACACGGACCTCTTGCGCTCCTGCCTGGGAGCGAGGAGGCAGGGATTAGTAGTAATAACAACAGCTCGGTCTCCGAGGCCATATGGCCTCGGTTCAAATTCTGATTCCATTGTTCATTAGCTATATGGACTTGGGCATTCTTAACATCTTTAGGTCTTAGTTTCCTCATCTGAAAAATGTAAATAATAGTACTGCATTATCGTTTGTATTTCAGTCATATGATTACCTTCAATGAGGTAATCCATATGAAATGCTTAGAACCTGGCCTACTATAAACCCTTACCAAGAACTAAATCATAGTAGTCCCAGTGGTAGCACCAGTAATGCTAATAAAACATTGCTGTACACATGCAGCCCTAATAGCGGCAGTAATCCCCACTCCATGCACCTTCTCTGTCTCCCTGCCTGACATCCTGGCAGTGGTTTGAGATGACGCGGTCAAACTCTGATGAAGCTTTAGTGCTTTTCACCCACACAGCAGCATCCCAATTGCTCTACCCTCATTGAGCCTCCTTAACATGCTCTTGAGAAGCATGTGCCTCTGAAGTTGCTTTAGTGGGCCCCTGAGGATTTCATGAACACCTGCTGACCGTGGTAACAGCTGCATTACGTCACCTGTTGCCGGGAAATGCCCGGATGTCCTCATCCAGCCTCACCAGACCAGCTGCCCCGGGCGCCGGAGAAGCACTGCTCTTCTTTGAAAGAGCCATGTTTCCTTACACGTTGCGGTCTGGCCTCAGACGAAAGCGCCCCCAAGCCTGCCTCTTCTGATTTCATGTTACCACGTGGCAGGGAAGACGGATCACAAAGGTAGAACAAAATGCCCGAGTGGAGGGCAGCCAGCTGTTTATTGCTACATTATCTGCTTCCGAAAAAGACTACAGAACTGCTACTCCCCCTTTTCTCCGCAGATAAAACTTGATGAGATATTAACATTTAAATTGCAGCGCTCTTTATTTTTATTCTGTTTTAGAGGCTTTGAAATGCAGTGGACTGTTTCAAACTGCCTTCTGGGGAAGCTTAATAACACCTCCAGCTTTTCTGTGGGTCCTTTTCAACCAGGAAACCTGCTGTCACTCTGTAAGCCCACCAAAGGGCATTTCAGTGATTGCTGAAGCCCCAGGCTCTTGTTTGTTTAAATATCCCCACAAGTCTAACATTCCAGGTACCTTAGCCTGACAACTTAAACCAAATAAAAGGTAAAATCTTAGTTCCTCTCTACTGATGAATTCCCTGGGGGTTTAAGCCTTTGCCTGCCTGTTTCCATCCTGTCCATGTATCTGCAGTTTGAGCACAAGATGGGCTTTTAATTAGCAAGTTGGAGGGAATGGAGCTGCCACGTCCTAGGGCCTGTTGAGGCCTGCTTTCTGTTAACAATGAGTGGAGAATAGCTTTTTCATCCCAAGAAAACCCTACTGCCCTTGCTTACCACCACCGTAACCACACCCTGCCCTGCATGCGCAGCCTCCTTTCACTCTTCTTTTAGAATCCAGTTCAAACGCTTTTTTGTAGTTTTTCCTAACACTTCTTCCCCTCAACCACCCTCTGAACTCTGAGCTCTCACAGAATTGAACTGTCCCTCTGTTCCTTCTCATAGAATGGCAGGATAGAGATGTATTAATTTATATCCACATCTGTCCTATCTGCTACTCAGTTATTTTATGCACATTTGTACCATCTGGTACCATAGGGCAGACATGTAAGAGATGACCAGTTGAATTGCTTGCTGAATTAAAGTGAACTAAAATAATCGATTTCATATGGAAAAATAGGTAGAGTTTTAAAATATTGAAAATATCCTTCTGGCCTATACTGCATGGATAAAAAACTCACCTGAATAAATCACCAAAGCACTGATTTAGTTACATCAAAACAGTAACAGCTATCATTTATTGTTACTTGTGCCAGACACTACCATAGGGACGTTTCACAACCCTATGTAAACCATGTATAATTATGTCTATCTTATAAAATAAGGAAACTGAGGCTCAGAAAAGTTAAATAACGTCTGTGAGATCATGAAATTTAGTCAGTGTATTAGTCAGTGTTCTCTAGAGAAACAGAACCAATAGGATCTCTCTCCCTATTTATTTATCTATTGAAAGAGAAAGAAAGAGACTGATTTAAGGAATCGGCTCATGTGATTATGGGGGATAGTGTGAAATCTGTAGGCAAGCTGACAGGCTGGAAATTCAGGATAAGAGGTGATGTTGAAGTCTTGAATCTGAATTCTACAAGGTAGGAGGCTGGAAACTCAGGGAGGGTTTCTGTGTGGCAATCTTAAGGCGAATTCCTTCTGTAAATCTCCATCTTTGCTCTTGAGGTCTTCAGCTGATCAAATGAGGCCCACCCCACACCATAGAGGGTAATTTGCTTCACTCAAAATCTACTGATCTAAATTTTATTCACGTCTAAAAAATACCTTTACAGGGGCGCCTGGGAGGCTCAGTTGGTTAAGTGACTGCCTTCGGCTCAGGTCATGATCCAGGAGTCCTGGGATCGAGTCCCGCATCGGGCTCCCGGCTCAACGGGGAGCCTGCTTCTCCCTCTGTCCCTCTCCCCTCTCATGCTGTTTCTCTCTCTCTCTCTCTCAAATAAATAAATAAATAAAATCTTTAAAAACGAATACCTTTACAGCCACATCTGGACTGGTATTTGAACAAGTAGAAGTCTGAAGAATTCTCTTTCCACAGTGTCGTGACCTTCCAGATGGTTTGTCTAGTTCTCCATGGACTCTGTTCAGCTCTTTTTCTCTCTGCTAAGCCATGTGCCATGAAAGCTTAGCTTGTACATTGTGAAATCTCCCACTTTTTAACCTCCTGGGAATACTTTCTTTCTACTTTGGTTCTCCTCTCAGTGATTCTATTTACTTGACTCTTCTTAAGCTTACCATACCTCACCCTCCACACATTTGCTAGTCATGCGCACTTCCAGACTATGGGTCACAAAGTGAAGTAGATGACAATATGTAGATGGAGTACTCAGAGTCCTGAGAACTGAAATGCAAGCTATTGTAAAATTCTTTTGTGTCATTTTCAGTAGCGTTGTTTTCATCTTCACAGGCAACATGATGTTAAGATGAAGATGCTGATTATGTTATATAGTGTTGCAGAAGTAAACTATTTTGTGGCAGTGAATAAATCTTAAGTCCTTTAGGAACGTGTAGAACAGATGTTTAAAAAAAGTAAGTAAGGTTATATATTTGAAAGCCCTTTGAAGAAGATAAAATGGCTTTTAAAATATTGGTTATTTAAACTCTTAATTTGGCTCTTCTTTGAGTTCTTCTCCTCTCTCCTATTAGATTATCTAAACTAAAGGGGAATTATTTGTGGACAGAAACTGCTTCTTATGTAAGAGGCATGTAGTATAATGTTTATGTGCTCAGATTTTGAAGGCCAAACTTCCTTGAACTTGAAGACTGGACTACATCTGTCATTTGCCCAATGTATGACCTTGGATGGGCCACTTATCTTCTCTTTGCTTCAGTGTCCTCATTTTTAAAATGGTCACAAAATAATAATATAATATATATACTTATGTAATATATGTATATGTAATACATATATTAATAAATATCTATGTTATAGGGCTGTTGCAAAGCATAAATGAATTACTCTAAGGAAAAGACTTAGAAGTCTTTTCTAAGTCTGGCATGCTTCTTCTGGCATGCTCCAAGTACCATTATTATTCTAGTGGTCCCATTCACAAGGACTTGCTCTATCAATATGAGCACCTGAGTTTACATTTTATATTGCTTCCATCTGCAGGTTTTTATTTGATCTGGAAGATTGGTTGAATATGAGATAAGACAAACACAAGAGTAGGTAGGAAGGAAGTAGAATGCAAGTAAAGTACCCAGCCTAGCTGACCTCCTGTTTTATTTGATATTACCTTGTTTGACTCATGGCCAAACACTTTTATCCTTAAGATAGTGACTGAATCATAACAGACAGGATTAGGTATTTCAGTCACCAGTCCCAATCCACCTAGATGTAGCTCTAGTCACATGTTTACACATAGCAGCTTATAAGAGATTAATTTTATATGCCAAGTTCTATTTACTTGGAAGCATTAATGTCACAGGACTCTAGGATGGCTTCAACAGAAATGATAAGTATGTGCAGTATAGTAAACATGTTGCTTTGAACCAACCCATATATTTTGATGAGTTATCATTTGCAATTATCTTGGCAACTCAAGTCACTTACAGACAAAATTTGTACTGTAGAATGTATACTGTAAAATACGCAAGCTTCTTGTAAAGTCATTCAGTCTAGGTATGTGCATACAGTAGTTAATTGGTCCATGTTTAGCTTTACAGTAAGCCTTCATATTTAACTCATAAACACAAGGTACTGATTCCATAGTCCTGCAAATCAAAATGGAGCTCTTTTCCAAGGACATCACATAGTTGTTTTTTTTTTTTTTTTTTTGACATCACATAGTTTACTGGTCGGGTGTTGTACTTCTCAGGCATCTCCACCCTCTATGGCAAAAAGAACAGGAAAATTCAAAGCACCCATGCATCCATCCTACCAAACAGGGGTACCTGGGTGGCCCAGTCAGTTAAGCATCTGATTCTCGGTTTTAGCTCAGGTCATGATCCCTTGATTGTGGGATTGAGCCCTGCATCGGGCTCTGTGCTCAGTGTGGAGTCTGCTTTAGATTCTCTCTCCATCTTGCTCACTCTCAATCAAATAAATAAATAAAATCTTAAAAAAAAAACCCTCAAAAAAACCAATCAAAAGAAAGGTATTTTAATGGCTGACTTAGGAAAGTGAATTATATTTTTGTCAGAGAGAAATAGATGGGCAATAGTGTCTGACTATAGTACAAGGGTATTTTTTTTTTAAGATTTTATTTATTTATTCATGAGAGACAGAGAGAGAGACAGAGGCAGAGGGAGAAGCAGGCTCCCTGCGGAGCAGGGAGCCCAATGCGGGACTCAATCCTAGGACCCTGGGATCATGACCTGAGCTGAAGGCAGACGCTTAACCGACTGAGCCACCCAGGCGTCCCAGTACAAGGGTATTTTAATAGTCATCAGTTTAATTCACTTCACAAGGAGGACACGATCAGTTTTACTTTCCAGTTAGTTGAATTTCATTATCTGCCTGGAGAATACTCTTTACAATCGTCAATTTTTTTATATTTCAAAGGTTCCCAAATACATGAGCTTGTGACTCTATCATCTTATGAAAGCCCTGATATGCCCACATACATTTTTGGTTCACATACAAGAGTTCAATCTGAAAGGATACAACCAGAGTTTACTCTTCATGGAAGCAGATTTCTGCCAGTGTGGCATTGCACATTTCATCAGGTACTTTGAGTAACATGGTCTTTGGGGTGTCTTTTCTCCTAACACTGGCAGAAAAAGAATCCCAGATATAGTTGTGTACTCCTGACTTGGCAGACTGTTTATGTAGCTGGAGAAGCTTCGATTTCTGCTATAGGTCATAGGGATGTGCTAGTCAATTACTGGATAAAGAGATAGAGTTTTCTTTTCACAGAGGGAAGGAGCTATATAACATGAAGACTGTAGCCTCTGCTTTATTAGCTCTCTGCGTGAAAAAGGAACATGAATTA
The DNA here is from genome assembly GCF_002201575.2 of Neomonachus schauinslandi. Classification (NCBI taxonomy): domain Eukaryota; kingdom Metazoa; phylum Chordata; class Mammalia; order Carnivora; family Phocidae; genus Neomonachus; species Neomonachus schauinslandi. The sequence continues at coordinate 55,160,153 of NC_058415.1, read as the reverse complement.
ATTAGCCCAGATGGTTGGAGATTTCTGATAATGGCTGGGTATAAATAAGCAAGAAAATAAGAGGAAACAAGATGGAACAAAGGCATGGGGTGGGAGGAGGAGAAAGTTCTGTTTTCTGAAATGGAAAAAAGGTGGGGCATGTGGTGGTATTGTCACAGTTAGCTGGAGTTTGCCTATAAGGTCCAAACACTATTGCTTGTGAATGTAGAGGATACTAGATTTGGAGGAGGGTTTCAGGAGTGTAAGAGGAGGGTCAGAACTGCCTGTGAACTACAGAGCCTGGAGCCAAGAGAGATAGAAAAGGCAGCAGCCAGGGAACAAAGCCAAAACCAAGAGCCAACCCCAAATCCAAAAAAACCATTATCCAATGAGACTATGCTCAGAGGAAACAACAACAACAACACTGAAATCAATAAGGCTAAGCATGTAGGTGCAGAAGAGAATTTTAAGAGGCAGAACCTGGAGGGAGTTCCTAAATAGCTTCATGTGTGCTCTGTTGGGGCTGGGAGGGAGAGGCTAGGAAGAGCACAAAATACTCAAGTGTGTGAAGGGAACAATGATCAGTGGCTTCCAAAGAGATTCTGGTCTCTGGAAAGATCTTTGGGAGTTTGATCATTTGCATGTGCTTAAAATATCTAGGAAGAGGGGCGCCTGGGTGGCTCAGATGGTTAAGCGTCTGCCTTCGGCTCAGGTCGTGATCTCGGGGTCCTGGGATCGAGTCCTGCATCGGGTTCCCTGCTCAGCGCAGAGCCTGCTTCTCCCTCTCCCTCTGCCACTCCCTCTGCTTGTGCTCTTCTGTCTGTCAAATAAATAAATAAAATCTTTAAAAAAAAAATATCTAGGAAGAGACCTAGAAACTAGTAGGATTTGTTGTCTCTGTGGTGGTGGATTGTGTGACAGTGGCTCTGGGCAGGAGGAAGACTTTTCACTGTATTCTCTTATGAATTTTTAAAAAAAATTCTGAGCTATATAAATAAACAAGGGAAAGTAGTATCACTTAACATTTTAAGAGAGAATAAAGTAAAAAACCCAAACAAACTCAGAAAGAACTCTTCCTCCAGAGGGAAGGGGTGGGGAGGGAACAGAAGAGAGAGATCAAATATTAAGAGGAAATAAACATAAATTTTCTCCATGGTTTGTTTTTAGTTGGTAGGCTCATGAATGTTTTAAGGCAAGCAACTATGGCCACTTTGCTATTTGCATCATGGGACTCCTAGTACTGAATTGAGAAGAGAACATGTCAAAATTTATCAATATCCCTTTCCTCTTTAGAGGACTCTTCTATTTTGAACATGACTGTGACTGAAAAATTAGGTCCATACTCACCTGAGAATTATATATAAACAGCCTTCTGGTCACTTAGTAACACACTCAGTTGTTCATAATAAATATATGGTCCAACCCAGACAGCATATAATAGAGGCACATCCATAAAATAATTTTAACATAATAATGTGGTATAAAACAAAGACTGAATATAGACTGGGGAATGTTGAGTAGAGAAGGTTTAAACATGGCAGATCTGGGAGGCATTGTGAGGAACCCATCTCTCTCCAGTTACTATAAAGAGACTCTTTGGAGAAGAGAAATTGCTAGTGAATGTGCAAAAAAAGAAGAGAGGAAATGACAGGCTGAGAACATTCAGAGATGGCAGTGGGAGACTGGGAAGGAGCAACTAAGTAAATGTTCTAGGGGAAATGAATTATCAAGAGCATGAAAAGTAGGAAGAGAGTCAACCTAGCAAAGACATGGGAGAAGAGGTTGGAGGAGGGGGCAGGATATAATATACGTAGTGTTCAGAGCAGTAAGCAGCAGAGCAGATGCAAACAGCAAGACTAAAGGAGCATGTTGGCAGCAGCATGAGAATGGGATAAGGAACCAGGCGAGGTAAGTGTCTCAGTAACAAAGTGCTCAGTAGTGTCAAGGCTGCATAAGATCCAAGAAAAATAAGGACCTAGGAGAATCTTTTTATTTGGCAATCGCATGGTGATTGGGGTTAAGAAGAGTGGAGTCAGGGCAGGGGGGCTGGGCAGGAGCAGACTTCCATGATTTGCAAGCTGAACGAGGGTTGAAGTAGAGACATTGGGTGCAGACAAATGTTAAAAGAGGCATGACTGGGAAGGAAATGAGGAATATGAGTCTCTAAGTGTCGGGAGAGGGATCTGTTTTGTTTTATAGATGACAGGGTCTTGTATGCTACATGGAGATGAAGAAGAGCAGTGAGAGAGAAGTTGATGCTACAGCAAGTTAGCAAGGGCTGATGGTGTAAGGTGGCTGACATGAAGGTCACAAGTACAAGAGAATCAGCATTAGGAAGAAGAGAGGGGGGAAAGGCTAAGTTGTTAATTCATGTCCTATGACCTCTTTCTCAGCATGAACATCTTAAGTCCTATTAAGGACTTCATATTACTAAGTAGGTATTGTTATATTCATGCATATATAATATAGTCCAGGGCTCTTATAGATAGCTGGATATCCTGCACGCTCTTGCGTATCATTTGCATGCAGGCCCTTCACCTCCTGGAGACAGCCAAACTAAAGGGTATTTGGAGAGCTCTAGAATCAACCGTGACTTAGAGGTACAGCAGTGCGTGTTCTTAATTGAAGTCAAAGCAAACTGTCTGCCTTGAGTCCCACTGTGCTCAAAGTACCTGTGGCCAACTCTAGACCACAATAGAGAATTATTGACAAAGACTCCTAGGGCCAGGCCTCTGGAAAACTCCTCTAAGACAATGCTATGAGGAGCCTGCTCTGCATGCCCAGCAAGGGAGAGGGTGGGTCCATTCTATCTTCTAGGGCCTATTTAGCTCTGGAAGCTCCAGGCCAATCAGCTGAAGACCTAGGGCAGAGCTGCATCTACTGGAATGAAAGCTCCATGGGGGCAGGTGCTTTGCAGGTGCTTTGTGCCCTGTAGTGTCTGGCACATATCCATAAATGAATTGAGTAAAGGGAAGCAAGCATACCTACAATACCAGTATAGAAGCAGTGATGATGGTTGTGGTGAGCTTATTTATTTATTTTTAATTTAAATTTTAATTTCGTTGTAGTTCACATACAGTGTTATATTAGTTTCAGGTATACAATATAGTGATTCAACAATTCTATACATTACTCATTGCTCATCATGATAAGGGTACTCTTGATCCCCTTCACCTATCTCACCCATCCTCCCACCCTGATCCCCTCTGGTAAACATCAGTTTGTTCTCTGTAGTTAAGAGTCTGTTTCTTTTTTTTTTTGTCTTTTAATTTTATTTTATTATGTTATGTTAGTCACCATACATTACATCATTAGTTTTTGATTTAGTATTCCATGATCCGTTGTTTGCGTATAACACCCAGTGCTCCATTCAATACATGCCCTCCTTAATACCCATCACCAGGCTAACCCATCCCCCCACCCCCCTCCCCTCTAAAACCCTCAGTTTGTTTCTCAGAGTCCATAGTCTCCCATGGTTCGTCTCCCCCTCTGATTTCCCCCCCTTCATTTTTCCCTTCCTACTATCTTCTTCTTTTTTTTTTTTT
>NC_058415.1:55133245-55156529 GCF_002201575.2 Neomonachus schauinslandi | reverse complement strand
CACCACTCCAGCAACCCTCAGTTTGTTTCCTGAGATTAAGAATTTTCCATATCAGTGAGATCATATGATACTTGTCTTTCTCTGATTGAAGAGTCTGTTTCTTGGTTTTTCTTTCTTTTATTTTCTTTGCTTGTTTGTTTCCTTTGTTTGTTTTGTTTTTTTAAATTCCACATATGAGTGAAGGCATACGGTATTTGTCTTTTTCTATTTCACTTAGCATTATACTCTTTAGATCCACCCATGTCATTGCCAATGGCAAGATTTTGTTCTTTTATGACTAAATAATATTCCATTGTATGTATGTACCACCTCTTCTTTATCTTTTCATCTATTGATGGATGCGTGGGTTGCTTCCATAATTTGGCTATTGTAAATAATGCTGCTATAAATATAGGAGTGCATGTATCCCTTTGAATTAGTGTTTTTGTATCTTTTGGGTAAATACCCAGTGGTGTGATTACTGGATTGTAAAATAGTTCTATTTTTAGCTTTTTGAGGAACCTCCATACTGTTTTCCACAGTGGTTGCACCAGTTTGTATTCCCACCAACAGTGCAAGAGGGTTCCTTTTTCTCCACATCCTCGCCAGCACCTCTTGGTTCTTGTGTTTTTGATTTTAGCCATACAGACAGGTGTGAAATGATATCTCATTGTAGCTTTGATTTGCATTTCCCTGATGATGAGTGATGTTGAGCATCTTTTCATGTGTCTTTTGGCCATCTGGATGTCTTCTTTGGAGAAATGTCTGTTCATGTCTTCTCATTTTTAAATTGGACTATTACAAATTATAAATTGGTGTTGAGTTTTATCAGTTCTTTATATATTTTGGATACTAACCCTTTACTGGACACGTCATTTGCAAATATCTTCTCCCGTTTTGTTGGTTGTTTCTTTTGCTGTGCAGAAGCTTTTTATTTTGATGTAGTACCAGTAGTTTATTTTTACTTTAATTCTCTTGCCTTGGGAGACATATCTAGAAAAGTGTTGCTACAGCTGATATCCAAGACATTACTGCCTATGCTGTCTTCTAGGATTCTTGTGGTTTCAGGTCTCACATTTACGTCTTTAATCCATTTTGAATTTATTTTTGTATATGGTATAAGAAAGTGGTCCAGTTTCATTCTTTTGCATGTAGCTGTTCAGTTTTCCCAATACCATTTGTTGAAGAGACTGTTTCTTTCCCATTTTATATTCTTTCCTCCTTTGTTGAAGATTACTTGACCATATAGTTGTGGATTTTCTATTCTATTCTATTAATCTATATGTCTGTTTTTGTGCCAGTACCATACTGTTTTGATTACCACAGCTTTATAATATAACTTGAAGTCTGGAAATGTGATACATCCAGTTTTATTTTTTCTTTTTCAAGGTTGCTTTGATTATTTGGGGTCTTTTGTGATCTCATAAAAATTTGGGGAATTTTTTTTTTGTTCTAGTTCTGTGAAAAATACTGTTGGTATTTTGATAGGGATTACATCAAATGTGTAGATTGCTTTGGGTATTATAGACATTTTCACAATATTTGTTCTTCCAATCCACAAGCATGGAATGTCTTTCCATTTCTTTGTGTTGTCTTCAATTTCTTTCATCAGTGTTTTATAGTTTTCAGAGTACAAGTCTTTCACTTCTTTGGTTAAGTTTATTCCTAGGTATTTTATTATTCTTGGTGCCATTGTAAATGGGATTGTTTTCTTAATTTCTCTCTCTGCTGCTTCATTATTAGTGTATAGAATATGCAATGGATTTCTGTACATTTGATTTTGTATTCTGCTTTACTGAATTCACTTATCAGTTCTAGTAGTTTTTTTTGGTGGAATCTTTATGGTTTTCTACATATAGTATCATGTCATTTGCTAATAGTGAAAGTTTTACTTTTCCTCACCAATTTAGATGCCTTTTATTTCTTTTTGCTGTCTGATTTGTGTGGCTAAGACTTCCAGTACTATGTTGAATAAAAGTGGTGAGAGTGAACATCCTTGTCTTGTTCCTGACCTTAGGGGAAAAGCTCTTAGTTTTTCCCCCATTGAGTATGATGTTTGCTGTGCATTTTTCATATAAGGCCTTTATAATATTGAGGTGTGTTCTGTCTAGGCTATTTTGTTGAGGGTTTTTATCATGAATGGATGTTGTACTTTTTCAAATGCTTTTTCAAATGCTTTTTCTGCATCTGTTGAAATGATTATGTGATTTTCATTGTGGTGAGCTCTTGATGGACAGCTCACATATGAGAGCAGAGAATCAGGCAAGTCCTGTGTACTGCATCTCTGTCAGTACAGCATTAGGTATGGTGAGTTCTGCAGAGATGTTAGCAGGTGGAGATGATCAGGAGCAGCCTGCAACAGCAGGGGCAGATAAGGGTTGAGAACCAGGCAGGTGCTTAGGGATATTTGTGTCCCCAGCCTATCAGTGATGTTCAGGATCAACCACGCAGAGCCTCAGTTTTCTTATCTATAAAATAAGGATAATAATACCAACTCCTTCACATTTTTTGGTGAAGATTAAATGACATAGTGTTTAAGTATAAAGTACTTAGCACAGTGTATGGAAAACTGGGGCCCTAGACAAGCACCTTATTTCTTTCCACCCTCAGTCTAGTGTACTTCCATTGGTGAATTCATTAAGGTTGGTTATGACAGTTATTTGACCTAAAGAATATGAGTGACAGTGAATGTAAACTCCCTATGCTGTCAGCCTGAATCAATACATATCAGGAGTAATGATCCATTGACTTCTGGGTAATGAGAGAAAGTTATGATGTTGTGACTGTATTATGGCTCCTCAGAATTTTTATTGCTCTCCCTTTGCATTAATATAATAACAAGAAGTATGAATCATTTGCTTCTGGACTGCAAGAAGCTGCAGGCTGAAGTGTTGATCATTTTATGTCAGAAAGTCATTTCTGAAAGAAAAACAACCAGGACAGTGCTATGGTGTTTACTGACAAGTACTTTAAATTTGCAGCTGTCTACATTAGGTGATTTGTCTCTGGAATCATTTAGTTCCTGTTTGTGAAAAACACTTGTCATATTAGAAGGGCAGTGTACAAGTTCAGTCAAATGTGAGTGCTGAAAACAAATTTTAAAATAGGAAAAATGTGCATTATTTTCACAAACATTTTTTTGTGCCTAGTATGTACCAAACTTGGTTCTAGGCATTAAAGTATAAATATTCATATCACACATTTCCTGTCATCAAGACATTCATGTTTTAGTGGCATAGAAAACCAAATAAATGAGTGATTGGAAGGCAATAGGGTAAATAGTAAGTTTAATGGCAGATAACTGTTTAGATATGATGGAGGAGAGTAAATCTTAACAGAGACTTGAAGAACCATGGCAGATGGTGTCCTTTAATGTTAAAGGTTGATCAAGAATTACCTCTACATAAAGGAGAGATGGTATGAGCAAATTCATAGGTGAGAAATAACATGGTGTTGGGATGGGGAGAAGAGGCAGCCAGGAGTTTGCTATTGCATATGTTGCAAGGCCTGGGGTATTAGGGGACACATACGGAGAAGGAGGAAGAATTTAGGTAACAGTTGGACTTGCATGTTATGTTCGGAAATGTGTCCTTTTTATTTTAAGTGAACTCTATTGAAGCCATGGGTAGCCCTTTGAGAGTTTTCAGCAGAAATAATACATGATCATATTTATTTATGTTACACAATGTAATAGGCAAAAAGGAGGATGATACTGAAATATCGCTGGGCTAAAGTTGACTGGACACTCAACTCAGACAGATTCCCCTGTGATCATCTCTAGCCATTTATGGCCAGTGTTCCTCTTCCTTTTTGGTTTCTTGTGGAGAGTACCATTGAGTAACATTCTGAATTCTCTTTCATTTTAAAGATCTCTAATATTATCTTTGGGGGATAAGTGATGTTTATATGATTTACTTATCCATAGTCACTTATTGAGGTTTTATGTAGTTTTAAGAATGTACAAAATTATCTGAAAAGGCTGTTAAAATATTCCTCCCTTTTTGTGTGTTTTTTGAAGCTAGATTTTTTATCATCTATTTTAACATAAACAATACATCATGACAGATTTAATGTAGAGCGGATATGACAATTCAGCTATCTTCTCTCAATTCAGACATTAAAGGGGCTTGCAAAAAATGTGAAATAATGTCATTCTACTTGAAATTTTTTGTTTCAGAAGATATATTTTTAATAAAAATTTATTATTTATGTTAGCATGTAGTAGGTCTATTTTTCAAATGAATGAGTAAATAAATATTTTCTAAAAATTCTGTTTTAATTTCTAATACAGAAAACACCAATAGATATAGCTTACATAAAAACTGCTCTTTGAGGTCCTCAGTATTTTTTAAGAGTGTGAAGGGTTTCTGAGAACAACAAACAAAACAATTGAGAACCATGGTGCCAGAACAACCACATGATTGAAATCTTTTATTTCGTTCAAATTTCACTTCTAATATAACTTTTTATTTATGTTGTTCACCAGTTTCCCTAAGGCAGAAGCAACTACTTCTCCATTGTTAAGTCTTATCACACTTTATTTGTACAAATTCACTCACCACAATTTATTAGGGTATTTATTAACACTTTTTAAATTTCCTATTTCAGTGTAAGCTTCATGAGGATGGAATCTATGTCTGATTTATCTTTGTGTCTCCCAATATATCTGTCACAGTTGTGGAGTTAAATAAATCCTAGTTCAGTGAACACAACACATGAAAATGAGCACATGAAAATTTGCGTCGCCAGGAATACTCATATTTGGTATCTGAGTCATGCTTCTTCACTATATTTCTTCACCAGATTTGAATTTAGGATGGTGGGTATATCACGCTTTTTCTTGTCCCATGTTTCTTTTCTATTTTTTTTTAATTTTTTTTAAAGATTTTTATTTATTTTTTGACAGAGAGAGAGAGAGACAGCGAGAGAGGGAACACAAGCAGAGGGAGTGGGAGAGGGAGAAGCAGGCTTCCCCGCCGAGCAAGGAACCCGATGCGGGACTCAATCCCAGGACCCTGGGATCATGACCCGAGCTGAAGGCAGACGCTAAACGGCTGAGCCACCCAGGCGCCCCCCCATGTTTCTTTTCTAAAAAACAAAAAACAAAAACAAAAACAAACCCCAAACCAAAACATTCTGAGTAGTTTTAGTATCAGATATTATTTCTCAAATTAATCAGAAGAAAAAGTATCAGTGCCCGCGTCTCTGGGAAACCAGCCAATATCTAAGGAATCTGTACTTTTAGTTACTGCAGACCATATATGATAGAGAAATGCAGAGAGAAAAGGGGAAACAATATTTTCATTTATTGCAATTACGTACAATTTTCCCTCCCATATCCACATTCTTAATGATAACTTATTAAGTTTTCATTAACCAGGAATCATTAATGACTTCTTAATAAGGGGTCATGAACATAATTAAATAAAAAATTAGGGGCACCAGTGAATACCAAAAGACAATTTAAAGGTGTTAATTTAAGTGTCATCTTACGAAAGAAACTTCATTTCCCCTCTCTTTATTTAAAGCGGTTGTTGACATTCTTTACATGGACCTGGATCTGGGTTTTAGATAGAAAACAAAAAACTGAAAGAAATTTCAGTTGAGAATCCTAAGGTAATAATGCTTGTGTTTTCACTTCAGTAAAAACACAAGCGTTCTCATTAATTTGCTCAATCATATGCAAGCAGTTGGGTAGACCTTAGGATCATGGGGACCAGTAGTATAAAAAGGTAGATGGAAGGTAGTCCATCACTGGAGGAAATTGTTTCTTGGACTCTAACTCATTGCTGTATTTTTTTGAATGGAATAAAAAGTCATTTTCTTGGTACAAATTTAATCTATGAATGTCTGATTTATGTGCTTGCTGCAGTGTTTTATCATAAGAAAGAACAAGCAGGACTACATAACACATCGTCAATAGGTCTTTGTTCCCTGAGAGAAACAAATACACTTTTCTTCCAGGAAACACCTCTTCACATCAAAGTGGTGCTTATGGAATTGCCAAGACCTAGGTAGGTGTAGCTGGCTTTAGTTGAATAGTTCTTCCAGATCCTTTCTTGCTAGAAAGAATCATGTGCCATACCTAGAGGAAAACCAAATGTTAAAATATGAGGAAAAGTGAAATATTGGCACCAAAAAAAAGCCTCTGAGGAAAAGGCCGTCATGATCACCTGTGGTGTGAGGTGACTACTGAATTGAAAACTTAGATTTGCCTTTTCTCTATTTTATTTTTCCCAGTTGGCAGCAGCCAATGTGACTTTTTAGGCCAGTTAACGTGATCATGTCATTTTCTCCCTTAAAATCATTGATCATTTTTCACTGCCCTGAGGATAAAATACGAAATGTTAACATGATTCCCAAGCCTCCTTGATCCAACCTGGCCCATGGCTCCACTTCCATTTCTCATCTCATTCATTTGACTTTATAAAAAATATTCTCAAAACTGCCTCAAAGCCTTCACACAACTCTTTCCTCCTTTAAACATCTCTTCTTTATTGTCCACATCTGGGACAATTCCTGTTTCTTCTTCAAGTCTCAGCTTAAATGTAATTTCTTAAGTGAGGGATTCCCTAACCCCTCAATCTAAACTAAGTTCCCCAAGTTTCATCATACCCTTGCATGTTCCTTTCTAATTATTTATGAAAATTTCTAATTATATATTCACTAATGCATTTAGTTCCCCACTGAGAGGAGCTTACAGTCCAGTGATTCTTATCTGGTAAGTATTTAACATGTCTTTTGTGATTGAATAAAATTTTAGTTCATAGACTTCCAAATGATCACGCTGCCTATCAGCAGTGTTTAACTCACCATTCTCATGGAGATCCATAAAAAGTTAAAGCCTGGCAAACTTTCAGATTAAAGAGAAGAAAACATTCCAAATTCCAGTGAAATGTTACCAACCACATTGACCAAGGGGATGAACTCAACACCTTTTTCTTGTTAATTTTCCTGCACTTCCCTGAACTCTTGAGGAAGGCAGGAAGTTTCTTTGCCTCAAGCATTATTTTATTCAGGTAACACAATCTGGAAGTATAGGTAGTTACCATGTCCCACCAGACCACTTTTTTTTGTCCCCACAAAAATAATGTCTCTCCAGCTACAAACAGGTTCTTTCTTTTCAAATCCTTGCAGAGACCACATTTCTAATACACTAGTATGGCTGGGGTTAGAGATTGCTGACCAGTGCCAAATGAACCATGAGTCCTCCACTGCACTATGAAGAAGGCTGAAGTCAGGAAGAGCTCTGTAAACACACTGTGCGGTGCGGCCTTTTGTAGGCAACCCTTGCTTGCAGGAGAAGCTATTTTTCTTAAAGATAATTCCTGACTCTGGTTTCCTAATTCCACTTTTGAGCAGCTTCTCTGCGCTGTTAATGTGTTTTCGGGAAGAGAGAAGGCCCTTCTGAAAATGATATAACCATCCCTCTTCACTAAATAAATTCTTTGATCTTGCCTCTTTGTCTTGATTTGGACTTTCATGTTGAATCATCTATTTTCCCTTGCTTTTTCTAATTAATTTGCTAGGCTAAATTAGTGCCAAATAAATAATGAGTTTCCAAATTAGCTGACACATAATGGAACAGAGATTTAATTAATTTACTGTTAGGGGCTTTCTACAGACAATTCTAAGTTTATAGCATAAATTGATGGTATTTATTAATGTGGAAAGTTTTCTTATTTTAATGGGTTATTTTAATAACCAGACTTTAATAGGGAGAATTTCTTGTTCTCATCTATGTAAACAGCAGGATTCAGGTCAGGCGAAGACCACACTGATATTTAGTACATTTAATTTTTCAGAAGTCCCTTGATTTCACTTTATGTGGTATTAAGAATAGTAGATAACTCTGTCGACAATAATAGGTTAAATATTCATGATAATTTTGGTAATTATTACTTACATATTAGAGGCATAAACCTACACAGAAATCTCTGGTATCTGCCTTTCATTGGATCACAGATTGAAAGCTTTCTTTCAAAACTGCCTTCAGTGTAGGTACTATGCCTGTCTCTTCCACTATTTCCCTAAATGGATTCTTACATGCTATTTCTGTAGAGCCCTGGATAGGACCATGATTTGGTAGAGACTATATAATATCGGTAACTTCTACTTGTAAACATGTGATTTGGGCAGCTAATATCCCCTGAGAATCCTGATTTCTTGCATAAAATATAGATATTTTATATATAAATACCTTCCTTATTAAATCCACCAGATTGTTTGGACAATCTGCATCTGCATTGGTAGTAATGGCAGTAATGGAAATAATGGAAGAAATGGTTTCCACTATTTTATTATCATTTAGAAGATTCTACCTTTTAAATCTCAGTTTTCTTAGGGCACATGGGTGGCTCAGTTGGTCAAGTGACCGCCTAATGATTTCGGCTCAGGTCATGATCTCAGGGTTGTGGGAGCGAGCCCCATGCTGGGGGCTCAGCACTGAGTCTGCTCGAGACTCTGCTTGAGATTCCCCACCCCCCCGCCCCACCCCTTGTGCATGCTCTGGCTCTCTCAAATACATACATACATAAAATCTTTAAAAAAAAAAAAATCTCAGTTTTCTCTTTGGGCCAGCTTTCACCAAACCATACAGCAATAAGGATTGTGAAATGCAGTTCTTAGTGTAACTAGGCTGGCACAGCACCATCCACCACAACTAACCTATAAGCTAGATAGAGTGAGGTTTATGGACAAATGAACAAAGTAGAGGAATGCATGCATCTTAGTACCAATGTCAAGTGGGTTACTGAGGAGGGAGGGAGGATAGAATTTCCTCAGTCTTTTAAGTGTGTGGAACAGAAGCAGGTGAGGCTGTAAGTAACATTTCAAATCAAGCCCTTGAAAATGTAGGTGGCTCTTGTCAGAGAGAGAAGGGGGAGTAAAGCTGAGTACTGTAAATAAAGGCAGTGCTCTGTCACATGATGGCAAGTGTCAGGTACAAATGCTAAATAATATTCCAAAATATTTATAAAATATTTGTTTAAGAAAAAGTATTAACGATTTAGGCTGAGTGTTGAAAATCTGTGTGAATTTTATTTGCTATTTCTCTGTACATGAAACAATAAGAAGCAAGTAAACTAGGATGTAAAATCTGTCACAGAATATTCTGGTGCTTGAGAGAAGAAAGATAGATTTCCATGGGTCTCTAAAATGGGAAAAATGATTTGATATTCTAAAGCTGAAATGTAAAGAGTTAATATGCATTAGTCAGGAGAAACTTTGTGCCTCTGAGTAAACTCCGCAAGAAAATTCTTAAAAGGAAAGATTAGTTCCTTACACACAAGGTATACCTTAAAAATATTATCAGTGGGGTGCCTGCGTGGCTCAATGGCTTAAGAGTCTGACTTTAGCTCAGGTCATGATCTCAGGGTCCTGGGGGATAGAGCCCTGCATGGGGCTCTGTGCTCAGTGTGGAGTCTGCTTGAGATTCTCTCTCCATCTCCCTCTGCCCCTTCCCCTGCTCATTTTCTCTTTCTCTCTCAAATAAATGAATAAAAATCTTGAAAAAAATAAATATCGCCAGCAACTTCTTGAGGATCTATTTTCTCTCTCTCTTTCTCTGTCTCTGTCTCTCTCTCCTTCCCTCCATCCCTCTTTCTCTAGATAGTTAGGTATAGCTATGGTCCATCACAGATCATCCTGCATGTATTTATGTCTATAAAAACCTCTTACTGATTTAATCCTTATTTTAAAAAATCTGTTGTGGTAGGCATTATTATCCTAATATTAGAAATGAGGAAACTCAGATTCGGAGAGGTTAAAGAACAGGAACAAGCTCATTCAGCTTGTAAGTTGCAGAGCTAAGACTGAAACACAAGCTTGATGCTTTCATGTTCCTTGTGTTTCAGCCACAACATAAACCTGGCCTTGTGAGAATATGTACCTCTTTGCATTTATGTCTCATCCTCAGGCCTGGTTTTAACATTTGTGGGTCTTAGGGCACATAAAGAGATGGAGGTCCATGTACCATAAATCTAAGTGTTTAAAAGTTATGAAGCAAACTAACAAACTAATAAAATATATTCTATTCTTGTATCCTGAGACATCTGTTTTCACAAGGCCAGTTTTGAATTGAGAACTCTTGGACTCCTTGGATTTGCACACCGAGATGTGACTTGTATCCTGTCCCCCTTCTCTTTCCACCCTTGGCTCTGTCTGCACCTTGAAGAGTCTTATGCATAACCGTGTAGGCACTCTGGCCCCCATAGCCATTCTCCATCCACCCCTTCCCCCCCACTTGGATTCCCTTTGGCCTGGAGGTATATACCTGAACATGACAATCTGCCTCAAAAAAGAGGCCTACCCAGACTGTGAAAGTGGGCTCAGAACAGTCTGGATGGGAATTCTAGTTTCCCAGGCATCCAAAGTCTGGTTTGGAAGAAGGGGCCTTGCAGATGTGCCCTCTGTGTGGACCACATCTATTTGTTCCTGTGGATTCCTATTTTTGTGAGGAACGGGAACAATCAGAGGAGGGCCAAGGGGGGCAGAGACCCCTGTTGTTTGGGTGTATGGGTGATACTGCTTATACTTGTACTTTCTACTAGCAGGGAGAAGAATGGCTTCCATACTTTTGAAGTAACTCATCATTACCTGCTCATCAGTCAATACCCTCTTCATTCATATCAGAAAGCAGTAGTTGAGGGTCTTTCTGACCCTCTCTCTAACCCTTTGCCTACTACTCTTCTATACCCAGTGATTTATATTTGAGGTAAAGAGAGAAACAGCAGGTCTAAAAAAGTACCAATTCAACCCACTAGACATGTTATCAAATTTTCAAAAAACTTCTGGGCTACGTTAGCTACATGGCAGGTCTGAAATCCTCTTGGCAGATGCTTCAAAATGAGCCAGGGAAGAACAAAACCATTCCATTGTAGGCCAGCCTGCCAATGTACTCCCTGGAATCTGAGCCAATAATTCATGCGGGGTGACGCTACTTACCCAATTGTTTCATGCTCTTCCCCTCACATTGATCATGAGAAATATCTCCGGCTCCAGGAAGCTTCAAAATTAAAGAATGAAGACTCTAAGACCTCACTGGCTGGACACTCATCATCTCATGCCTTGTATCTATGTAACTTACAAAAGTGTTTTATTCTTTAAATCAGCATAAATTATATGAGAGAAAAAACTTCTTCCTGATATTTTTCATGTTGAAACGTACCTAATGTTGGCTCTGCCAGGAAGAATGTGGAGAGCAGTAACATTTCTATAGTCAGTACTCACAGTCTGAAGAGACTCTGAGTATAAAATGCAAATATGAAAATTGGTCAGAGACTTATCTCTAGTTTCCATGGAAGTTAGCATATTTACCTAAAGGGTGCTACAGGATAAAATTTCAGGATCAATGTCATCCAATGCAATCACTTTGCTTTTAGAAACATAATATAGATGTTGAAGTTAAAGACTGAAGAGAAACTAATGTCTGAAGTTTCAAAAAAGATGTCATAAAATCATAGTAATAATTATTTTAATAAATGAATTTAAGTTTAAGGAAACTCCTAGGCATAAATGGCAGAGACTGGTTGGTGCAAATATTAATGTAAGATCCCTTCCTCTTTTTACTAAACACAGTGGAAGATTAAATCAATTATTTGAGCAGGCAGTCACTAAGGACTGTAATGAAAACAGAATGAAACCATTTAAACAAACACACATTTAGGACTTAAAACAAATGAAAGCAAGATCTTCCTTAATGAATTTGCCTGATTCCCTAATATGGGCATTAATGGTTGTTAGAATTTAGTTTCACATAAAATTATAATGTTGATAGCTGAATGAGGCCTTAGAGAAACTACATTGATGCTCCCATACCTGGCTGATCATGGAATCATCAACACCAGTGCCTCCTAATCTTTAATGTGTATTCAGATCACGAGGGGGTCTTGTTAAAAATGAATATTCTGATTCAGTAGGTCTTGGGTGAGGCCCGATATCCTGCATCTCTAACACACCCCTAAGGGACACTAATATTACTGGTCTGTGCACCATACTTAGGACAGCAAATATGTAAAGATCTGTGCAAAAATACAGATTCTGAGGTCTCCAAGAGATTCCATCTTAGTGCACTAGAACTTGAAAAGTTTTTTATTGTATAGATGAGGAAACTGAAATTCAAAGAACTATAGTGACATCACGGGTAACAAGATAGTGATCAAGCCAACAGTATGCCAAAGGCCCCCAACCCCTGCCCCTTGCTGTTTCACTTACACAACAATGTCTCCCATATAATTGGGAACCTTCAATGTTTTACAGTCAGGATGTGCCACCTGTGTAGTTGCATAGGGCTCTACGCTAAGAAGGGTCCCATGTTTAGGGTTTAATGCTCTATGCCTGAAATCTCTAAATTCCTAATAATTGTATCTTTGAATTTGTTTATAATTGAAGTTCAGTGGGACACTGGAGCACACGTAGAGGGAGGGACTGGGATTGTGGCTCACATGTGGTCTTGCCTCCTGCAGTTTCCCCACCTCTCTAAAATAAATTATTAGCCCCCTGCTCCCCGTCCCTGGTACCCCAGGCTCTATTTGGCTTTCCTCTCCACACCTCTGGCCTGACTGCTCTAGTGTCCATCAGGAGCAGTGGCCAGGTTGAATTGGTGAAGGGAGGTTCTTGTCCCTCCAGCATCTGGATTGTCCCTCTGGAGATCTGGGTGTGCATGGGGGGAGAATTAGGTTTGGGAGTCTCCTGTGGTGTTCCAGGGAAGGGCATGATGGCAGTGTCCCCACACCAGGCTAACAGTGCAATGATGTGTTTGGCAGGTGGTTTGACAGGGGCCTCTCAACTATCTCCATCCAAATACCATACACGTCCCTAGAGCAGAGATTTTGATTCCTTGGGGTTGCCTACTTGTGAATTGGGAAGGTGGCTGATGGGAAGGGGAGATTGATTTTCCCACCTTTGGCTTGGGCCCTGAATTTTCTTTTTGCATTAGACTTCACCATTTACATAGCTGGCCCTGTTTACAAGATTGTATGGCGGACCAATTCTCTAAAAGGACTGCAGCCAGAGAATATCCTGGGAATATCCTCAAGGATCTTCACTTTTTACAGACTACTCTCAGATGGCCACGAGATTATTGACTTAAACTATTGAAGCCTTTAAACTTACTACTGTAATTAGTCTTTTTACAGTGATGTAACTGTTGGTTTACATTTTGAATTTGTGCTTAATTGTTTGGAATGAAGTACAGAGTGAGCCAGGTGGGTACATCTGGTGGTTGGTTGCATTGGGAAAGGAAGCGCTGCTCTTCCCATTAGGAACGTCTTGTCAGGGCGCTGTCCTGTGGCAGGAATTGCAACCTCTTCCCTTGTACGAAATGATGAGATGGACTTTAGGGGACCCACCAGCTGCCATGACAGATTTCTCCCATCTTTCACCCTTGTCAGATAGGAAGAAATTTTTCCTTGGTACAAGGTTCTTCTAGCTGGACTGAGAATTAAATTTACATGATACAGATTAACAGGAAAAAATAAAATTTAATTTTGTACTTACAGGGAATCCATACAGACATGAAATTCCAAAGTCAGGGGCGCCTGGGTGGCTCAGTCGTTAAGTGTCTGCCTTTGGCTCAGGTCACGGTCCCAGGGTCCTGGGATCGAGCCCCACATCGGGCTCCCTGCTCATCGGGAAGCCTGCTTCTCCCTCTCCCACTCCCCCTGCTTGTGTTCCTTCTCTCACTGTGTCTCTCTCTGTCAAATAAATAAAATAAAAAATTCCAAAGTCAGGCGAAACATGGCTCACATAACATCCTGAGCTAAGGAGAGGGGTGGGGTCTGAGAACACAAAGGGGAGGAAGGTCATTCCAAGAAGGTAAGAGCGGTTTGGGAAACCAAGTTTGTCTTTTTTTTTTTTTTAAAGATTTTATTTATTTATTCATGAGAGACAGAGAGAGAGACAGAGGCAGAGGGAGAAGCAGGCTCCCCGCAGAGCAGGGAGCCCGACGCGGGACTCGATCCCAGGACCCCGGGATCATGACCTGAGCCGAAGGCAGACGCTTAACCGACTGAGCCACCCAGGCGTCCCCAAGTTTGTCTTGTTATAGAGATAGTTTCTTAGGTAAAAAGGAGTCTCTTAAATGATCTCTTCATGGTACAGGATCCCCTTTGCAATGTAAATTTAGGCAGTTGAGGTGGTAATAAAGAGCAAGGTAGAATGCCAGAAGTAGCTTCATAATCTGAGCCACAATCAGAAGGAATACAAGGGTCTAACTACGAGACTGTTCAACAGAATACATCCTCAGAGGTGAGGTGATTTTTTTTTCCCCCTCACTAAAATGTGTAATGGTATCCACGTTTCTGCCTAAAGGAGAAATTGTCAGTGATTTTTTGAATGCAATCAGATAATGTCCCATCACTTCAGTACACATAGAACAGAGAGAAGAATGAAGAAAACAGAAAATAGGAGCTGGCCAGCAACAAAGAGAAACTTCTAGAGTAAATAATGATTAGAAAGTGGCATTAACAGGGCATTTTGGTGGTGGGGAGATTCTCCTTAAGTATATTATTAGGGGCATCTGGGTGACTCAATTGGTTAAGCTTCTGATCTCTTGATCTTGGCTTGGTTGTTATCTCAGGGTTGTGAGATCAAGCCCTGTGTTAGGCTCCGTGCTCAGGGGGTAGTCCGCTTGAGATTCTTTTCCTCTGCCCTTTCCCCACCCCTCACTGCTCCCACATTGGCTTGAACGTGCTCGCTGTCTCTCAAATAAATAAAAGAAAAAGAATATTATTAGTAGGGGTGCCTGGCTAATTCGGCCAGAAGAGCGTGTGACTCTTAATCTCAGGGCTGTAAATTTGAGCCCCACGTTGGGTGTAGAGATTACTAAAAAAAAATAAATAAACTTAAAAAAATATTATTAGTAAAGTCTTTGTATCTAAAGCAAAGTTAAGAGTAATTACAAATTATTGAGACTGAGAAAATTTCAAACAATGATAAAAGACCTGACATAAAAAATGACCTTCAGGCACAGAACAGTGTGCAACAGGAACAGTGAGGGACCCAAGAGAGGGTGAGCGGCACTGGGGGACACAAGCCAGGAGTTAAGGCTAAAGCTAAAGATGACCAATCTCAAAGCCACACCTGACTCCAAGTCCTAGCTAATCACTCAGAGGGAGGTAATTTGTATTTTATGTGAGAAATGCTGTAATTCATTTGCAAGTTGTTTTTAATTATCTTATTAACTACATAATAAGCACTATGTGATTCACATTCTTACATTGAGTGTTTATCATTTAAGAAAATTCCTGGGGCGCCTGGGTGGCTTCGTCAGTTAAGCATCTGCCTTCGGCTCAGGTCATGATCCCGGGGTCCTAGGATCGAGCCCGGCGTCGGGCTCCCTGCTCAGTGGGAAACCTGCTTCTCCCTCTCCCTCGGCACCTTTGCTCCTGCTCTCTCTCTCTCTCTCTCAAATAAATCTTAAAAAAAAAAAAAAAGAAAGAAAGAAAATTCCTCCATACAGTCTTGTCAAAGACAAATGAACCGGAAGGATCACACTTGATTACTGTCAGCAAAAATTCTGTGCCCCGGGAGGTAAGCAGATTCTCGTGGAATGTACTCATTCTGTGGTATTGTGTTAAGCACTGTACAATGCCTCTCCATCAAACGGTCTTTTATTTCTTGAAACGGGCACCATGGTGTTGGTCTATGCGAGCACAATTATAGAACTGAGTTGTTGAAAATTCTGCGTCTGGATCAGTTGGCCTCTGAAAGTACAACAGAAATGGGTGGACCACTTGGTGCAAAGGGTTTAGTGGGGAAAAGGAGGTCCCCCAGGAACCCCTTGCAAATCTGTGCGCTTCGGTAATTTCCCATCACCCTCAAAGCTCAATGAGGAAGAAGTTTCATTTACATAGAAGTACAGCAGGTTCCAGAATTGTGGTGAGAAAGTATAATCTTTATTTATTTATTTTAAAGATTTTATTTATTTATTTGACAGAGAGAGACAGCGAGAGAGGGAACACAAGCAGGGGGAGTGGGAGAGCGAGAAGCAGGCTTCCTGCCGAGCAGGGAGCCCGATGTGGGACTCAATCCCAGGACCCTGGGATCATGACCTGAGCTGAAGGCAGACTCTTAACGACTGAGCCACCCAGGCGCCCGAGAAAGTATAATCTTTAATAAACACAAGCTAAAGACCCTCACAGTCAGTTGATACTACAAAGGAAAAGAATGCATGAAATTCTGGAATGTATTTTTGACTCGCTCCACGTTAGTGTTTTGCCATTTGTTTGGGTGAAAAGAATCTATATGGCATTTAAATAACTTTCTTGTAGGACTATTTTTCTTCAAGTTTTTTATTGGGAATGCCTGCTAAAAAGATGACAGCATATGTGGATGTAATCATAAACTTTTTCATATTTAATCTATTTACTTGATTCATTATATGAAAATGAACCATACTTATATTTCTTTTTCTTTTGTTTTAAAGATTTATTCATTTATTTTAGAGAGAGTGGGGAGGGGCAGAGCTGGAGAGCGAGAATCTCAAACAGAGCGTGGAGCCTGATGTGGGGCTCGATCTCATGACCTTGAGATCATGACCTGAGCTGAAATAGAGTCAGCTGCTTAACGGACTGAGCCACCCAGGTGCCCCCATCCTTATATTTCTGTAATAAACTATATGTATTTTTCCTTGATGTATTACTATTTATATCATACTATAATCCTATATTATACTATTTATGTTACTAATATTTTCAAAACTGAATGTTATTGGGATTTTTGCATCCTTTTAAGTAAGTAGCTATAATTAATCACTTAAACAAGTCCTGGCATTAGAATTATGCTGGCTTCATGAATAAAGTGAGGTCTTTTATTCTCTCTAGGCAGGAATAATTTAAACATTATGAAATTATCAGTTCTGTATCTGTGAACTCGTAGACTATTGGTACTTTTTAAAGGGTGGTTCTAAAGGTTCTAAAAATGTCATTTCTCATAATTTTTCACACATCTCTTTAAATTTTCCATTTTTTCATAGTCAATTTAATTTATTGAGGTATAATTGACATATATAACATTATATTCGTTTCAGGTGTACAACCTAATGATTTGATATTTGTATATCTTGCAAAATGATCACCACAGTAAGTCTAGTTACCATTTATCACCCTACAGAGCTACAATTTTTTTCCTTTTCCATTTTTTTTTTGTGATAATGGACTTTTCAGAGATCAATGTTAGTAAATCCTTTTTCTCTACATTTTCAAATTCGTTATTTAATATTACATGTGATGTTCTTATCATCCCAAATTTTCTTAACAACCATAGTTTGTTTCCTTTCTCCCTCTTAATCTTGTATGTTTTTGACCTCTTTTCTTAATCAGGCACAGAGCAGTTTTTCTGTTTTGTCTTTTCAAAAAGTTTTATAATCTATTATTTCTACTATTTCTATTATGTTTTTGTTTTCTTTTCCATTAATTTTGTGTTTTACTATTATCTAGTCTCTCTTCCAGGCTTCTTTTGGTTTATCTTACTGTTCTTTTTATTAATTTCTTGACTAATTTCCTTACATTTTTGTCTTTGTTAGTATTTTAAAACTATACATTTCCTCTGAATATAGCTTTTGCTGTATTTACTATATATTTTGTAATTTTCTCTTTGATACACGAACATTGAAAGGTGTTAATCTTTTTGGTAATATATTTATAATGTACTTTTGATTGGATTGTTATCAGGGAATATGACCTATAAGATCTCCACTTTTAAGATATAAAGCTTCTTTTTCAATCAAATGCATGATATTCTTTCATAAATAGATACAAGAAAAATGGATGGTATATGTGCATGTTTATGCATATATATACACACACATATATATAAGTGAAAACAAACACATATTTTATCACTGTTATGTATTTTCTCAGTTTCCTTCCCTAATTTTTTACCTTTGACCCACAAATAAAATGATTTTATTAACTTTACATTGTAATTTTATTTTTATCACTATCTCCTTACATTTCTAATATAAGGATGTATATATACCTCTTAGGCTACTGGGTACTACATGCTGGGTTATGATTGATACAATAACATGAATTATGCCTATTATAATTTTAAAACATCCCTCTTTATACTACTAACTGCTTAAATTTTATATCTAAGCTTTTCTAATGACATATTGACATTCTTACCTTTTCTTATGTTTGCATTTGCCTGGTATCTCTTGATTTATCCCATTATTTTCAACTGTTCTCTATCACTTGGTCTGAAGCAAATTTCTTGTGAGTGGCATGTTGCTTGATTTTGTTTTTTAACCTAATTTGACAGCCTTTGTCTTTTTATGGAAGAATTCAGTCAGATAATTTGGTTTTTAAAATGAACCAGGGCATAGAGGAGAGACTGCCTCTGCATGTTTAAGTAGACTGTGTTCCAAAGATGTAGAAATTGTTGAGGCTGGAGAACTAACTAGCTTCTTATAGAAAAAGGGGTTTCTATAGGGAATGCCCTAAGAACTCCAATTAATTGTTTCACAATTACGATAATCACTGAGATTCCCCTGTAACATTTCTCATCAGAGTGTTCTGTGGGGAAGAAAATAAAAAGCTAAATAGGCCAGGAAGCTGAGACAAGAATAAGAATAATAATAAAAAATAGTGAGCCACCAGGAAACATAAGTCACCACTGAGCCAATTAAGGATCAGGAGCTGCAGCAGGATGTCCCAGACAAAACCTATTGGAGGTCAAGTGCAGACAACTAGTGTGAGTTCTTGCATAGCTAATGTATCCCTGGTTGCCAACTGAGTAACACACAGGGAGGCATCCTCCTACCACTCACCCTCCCTGTTAACAGGCAGGAACATTGCAGACTGCAAAAATAATAAGGAATGCCAAAAGCAGGGTTGGATCCAGGTTTTGTGAGGACTGAAGCTTAAGCTAATTGGCGGTGGGGGGCACTCGTCAAGAAAAAGGAATACAGGGGCGCCTGGGTGGCTCAGTTGGTTAAGCGACTGCCTTCGGCTCAGGTCATGATCCTGGAGTCCTGGGATCGAGTCCCACATCGGGCTCCCTGCTCAGCAGGGAGTCTGCTTCTCCCCCTGACCCTCCCCACTCTCATGCTCTCTCTATCTCATTCTCTCTCTCAAATAAATAAATAAAATCTTTAAAAAAAAAAAAAAGAAAAAGGAATACAAAATTAGGTACAAATTTGAATATTTATAAAGATAAGAAAAGGAATCACAAGAAATGATCCATGTCCTTAGAGATTCAGATCTTTCTTCTTAGATCTTTTTTGGATAAACGACCAGAAACCCTCACATCATGATGTTGCCTGATTGTATCTGAGTGTTCCTTCTCAATGTGGAACACTGCACAACTCTCAGCTCTGGCAGGGACTATGTGAGTGAGAAGCCCTGAAGATTAAGCTCAATTAGCCTCAAGGTAAATCTGCCTCTGGCCAAGAAGTTGGCTTCTATAGGAGTAGGAAGTATAGGATATATGTGCTTAGCTCAGGCTAATGCTGGCAATCGGGCCCAGGAACATAGAAGGCGATCCTAGCAGGATGTAGCCCAGAATCAGTAAACTCAGTTTTACCCATATCAAAGGTCAGGTGATTTGAGAACTTGGGTGTCAATGCCTAATTTCCGAATCCTTACAGTTGGTGAAGGTAAGCCCTATTGATTATCAGAGAAACAGTGTGGGAGAAGAGTAACCCCTGGAAAAAAATACATTGGGTAACAAGATATTATGAATGCTGAGCATTTGGCAGCATCACTCACTTTCCAAAAATGGAGGGGTTAAATCACATAAAGAGAGAGGAGTTGAATTAAAAGACAATTTGGTAGTCCGGGAGCAAGATGGAGGAGGAGTAGGAGACTTAAATTTCATCTGGTCCCAGGAATTCAGCTAGATAGGTATCAAACCATTCTGAACACCTACAAACTCAACAGGAGATCGAAGAAAAGAATAGCAGCAACTCTATGAACAGAAAAGCGACCACTTTCTAGAAGGTAGGACATGCGGAGAAGTGAATCCAAGGCGTACTACGGGAAGATAGACCGTGGGGGGAGGGAGCCTCTGTTAGCTGGCTACCGGAAAGTGATAGAGCAGCGGAGCACAAAATCAGAACTTTTAGAAGTCGGGTCCGCTGAGGGACGTCGCTCCAGTGGCTAAGTGAGGGGTGGAACCCTCGCTGGAACAGTGTGGTCTCAGGACCCTCGGGGTCACAGAAAGACCGGGGGTGCCTGAGTGCGGCAGAGCTCCCAGGTATTGGAGTGGGGAAGCTGGCTGCAGAGACAGAGCCAAGGAGTGGGCTCTCAGCTCTGGGTTGCCATAAACTGAGATCCGTGGCACAGTTGGGCCACTGCTCATACAGCAGGGACCCAACAAGTGGCAGACCGGGGAGACTCCCCTTCCTCCCCCAGGAGGAGCATCAGGGGAGTGCACTGCAGGAATCTGCTGGGTTTGGAGACTCCAAATGGGGTCGTGTACCAGAGGTAGAAACGCTCAGTCACAGGCCGGGTGAGCATGGAGTGAGGCTGGAGACAGGAGAGATGGGAGTGATTACTGCTTTTCTCTGGGGGCACACTGAGGAGTGGGGCCCCAAGCTCTCGGCTCCTCCAGGCGGAGATTGGGAGGCCACCATTTTCACTCTCATCCTCCAAAGCCGTACATAAAGCTTGCAGGGAACAAAAGCTACCAAGCGGCACCTGGGTGGCTCAGTCATTAAGCATCTGCCTTCAGCTCAGGTCATAATCTCGGGGTCCTGGGATTGAGCCCCGCATTGGGCTCCCTGCTGAGTGGGGAGCCTGCTTCTCCCTCTCCCACTTCCCCTGCTGGTGTTCCTTCTCTCACTGTGTCTCTCTCTGTTAAATAAATAAAATCTTAAAAAAAAAAAAAAAGCTACTGAGAGCTAGAGCAAACCAGAGCAGATGACATAGCCTGGCCCCTGGCAAGGGTGGTGCAATTCCACCTCCAGCAAAGACACTTGAAAACCACTGTAACAGGCCCCTCCCCCAGAAGATCAGCAAGAACAGCCAGCCAAGACCAAGTTTACTGACCAATGAGAATGGCAGAACTCCAGCGCTAGGGGAATACTGCACATAGAATTTATGGCTTTTTCCCCATGATTCTTTAGTCTTTCAAAGTTAATTTTTTTTAATTTTCTTTTTTTTCTTTTTCTGTTTTTTTTTGTTTTGAATTTTTCTTTTTCCCTTTTTCAACCAACATCTTATCAATCCCCTTTTTAAAAATCTTTTTTATTTTTCATTTTTAGAGTCATATTCTATCCCTTCATTGTAGTTAACCTTATTTTTGGTGTATATATATATAAGCTGTTCTCTCTTTAAAATTTTGGGATACAGTTTCTTCTAACAGACCAAAATATACCCTAAATCTCTAGTGTATGGTTTTGTTCTAGTCTCCTGCCTGACCACATTCTCTCCCTTTTATTTTTTTTTAATTTCTCTTCTTTCTTTTTTCAACCAATGTCTTATTAATTCCTTTTATAAAATCTTTTATAATTTTCATCTTCACAGTCATATTCCATCCCTTTATCATATTTACCCTTATTTTTGTACATATATAAGTTTTTCTTTCTTTAAAATTTTGGGAGGCACTTCTAACAGACCAAAATATGCCCAAAATCTAGTGTGTGGCACTGGTCTATGCACCAGCCTGATCATATTTGATCATATTCCTTTTTTTTTTCTTTTTTCTTTCTTTCCTTTTCTTTTCCCCCGGTTTCGGGTCTCTTCTGATTTGTTTAGTGTCTATTTTTCTGGGGTCATTGTTACCCTGTTAGCATTTTGTTCTCTCATTCATCTATTTTCCTCTGGACAAAATGACAAGATGGAAAAAATCACCTCAAAAAAAAAGAACAAGTGTCAGTACCGACTGCCAGGGTCCTAATCAATACGGACATTAGTAAGATGTTGGAACTAGAGTTCAGAATGTTGATTATAAAGATACTAGCTGAAGGGCGCCTGGGTGGCTCAGTTGGTTGGGCGACTGCCTTCGGCTCAGGTCATGATCCTGGAGTCCCAGGATCGAGTCCTGCATCGGGCTCCCTGCTCGGCAGGGAGTCTGCTTCTCCCTCTGACCCTCCCCCCTCTCATGCTCTCTCTCTCTCATTCTCTCTCTCAAATAAATAAATAAAATCTTAAAAAAAAAAAAATAAAGATACTAGCTGAGCTTGAAAAAAGCATGGAAGATACTAGAGAAACCCTTTCTGGAGAAATAAAAGAACTAAAATCTAACCAAGTCGAAATCAAAAAGGCTATTAATGAGGTACAATAAAAAATGGAGGCTCTAACTGCTAGGATAAATGAGGCAGAAGAGAGAATTAGTGATATAGAAGACCAAATGATGGAGAATAAAGAAACAGAGAAAAAGATAAACAACTACTGGATCACGAGGGCAGAATTGGAGAGATAAGTGATACCATAAGATGAAACAATATTAGAATAATTGGGATCCCAGAAGAAGAAAGAGAAAGGGGCCAGAAGGTATATTGGAGCAAATTATAGCAGAGAACTTCCCTAATTTGGGGAAGGAAACAGGCATCAAAATCCAGGAGGCACAGAGAACCACTCTCAAAATCAATAAAAATAGGTCAACACCCAACATCTAATAATAAAACTTATGAGTCTCAGAGACAAAGAGAAAATCCTGAAAGCAGCTCGGGACAAGAGGTCTGTAACCTACAATGGTAGAAACATTAGATTGGCAACAGACCTATCCACAGAGCCCTGGCAGGCCAGAAAGGACTGGCATGATATATTCAGAGCACTAAACGAGAAAAATATGCAGTCAAGAATACTATATCCAGCTAGGCTGTCATTGAAAATAGAAGGAGAGATAAAAAGCTTCCAGGACAAACTGAGGGTTGCTGGAGTGGTGGGGAGTGGGAGGGATGGGGTGGCTGGGTGATAGACATTGGGGAGGGTATGTGCTATGGTGAGCGCTGTGAAGTGTGCAAGACTGTTGAATCACAGATCTGTATCTCTGAAGCAAATAATACATTATATGTTAAAAAAAAAAAGAAGATAGCAGGAGGGGAAGAACGAAGGGGGGCAAATCGGAGGGGGAGACGAACCATGAGAGACGATGGACTCTGAAAAACAATCTGAGGGTTCTAGAGGGGAGGGGAGTGGGAGGATGGGTTAGCCTGGTGATGGGTATTAAAGAGGGCACGTTCTGCATGGAGCACTGGGTGTTATGCACAAACAATGAATCATGGAACACTTCATCTAAAACTAATGATGTAATGTATGGGGATTAACATAAGAATAAAAAAAATTAAAAAAAAAAACTAATGATGTAATGTATTGTGATTAACATAACATAATAAAAAAAAAAAAAAAAAAAAAAA